>NC_083276.1:37452642-37752642 GCF_963506605.1 Zootoca vivipara
CAATTTATACCATGTGTAAGATTTTTGAAAACAAATTTCCTGTACTAATGTTGCAGTACAGTTTCATTTTGATTTAGAGTTTTGTATTCCTATAAAACTAATTTTTTTAAAAAAAATCCAAGTAAAGCTTTTGACTCTGGTTTCAAATGTAAAATTTTAACGACATTAAGTGTATGCTGTAACTTGCACACATGCATCACAATTCAAGTATTTCGCTACAAAAGTATTTGAACCTTTTGAGTTCAGTAGTTGAAACATTTGAGTTATTTACAGGGTACTGTATAACCCTGTGCATGTATATCCAGAAGTAAGATTCATTGAGTTCAATGGGACTCACTCCCAGGTAGTTGTATATCAGTTTGCTGTCTTTTGCAGCATGTAAAATTAACATGGTTTTCGTTTGCTTTTAGTTTTGCTTACTAAATATATCAGACATACTAAATCAGATGCTTGAGATCATGTCTTAAACTTAAATGCCTACACAATACTAGAAAGAGCTTAGGATAGTTGGATGTGCACGTACTAAAGTTGTCTTGTATTCGGAGCATTTGGCATCACATGAGGAAAGGCACGTCTGCCTGGAACTATACCAAAAGATGACAAATCATTCAAAGATCAGTGTAGCTGAAAGCAGTACAATACCGATCTTTTAGACGGCTGCTGTAAGTGTAGCTTTCCATCTTGCACAGAAGAACATTTGTCAGTGAACAGTAACCAGTGTCCATGCAGATGTAGCTTGCTACTGTAAATGGGAAGAGCTATGTCAGTTGATGTTACCATTGTGTGATGTAATCACATAATACTGTAGGGCAAGAGGAGTTACAGCAAAGCCATTGTAGGCAAGCAGTGAAGTTTGGGGGGATTTGCAGTGGGAAGTAACTAGGAAGCAATGATTTATATATATTTTTTATTGCTTCCAATCAACAGTGTTGTATGTTGAAGTAACAAATTTGTCTGTGATCTAGGGAAGAATAGTTTGTTGGTTGCAGCAAAAACAAAGAGTCTTGCAGCAATTAAAAAAACACACACGAACAAATTAGTTAATATTTTTAAGGTGCAGCTTGACTCTTTACTCTGACTGCAAACAGGAGTCTTTATAGGAGTCTTTAAATGGAAAGATCTGAGTTAAGCTGGTTTACATAAAAGTGAAGTGTCAATAACTGATCCTTATGCTTGGAGTGAGATCCATGGTACATGCATTTGCCACGTTGCTGGTGAGCCTGAATCACAGAATCACTCAAATGTTTTAGGAAGACCTGAGATATAGATGAATGACCCTGGAGCCTTATATGCATAAATAAGCCTGGAGCTTATTTGGAGATTATATGTTACTAGTGTCTTCGTTAAATAAACGGGCGCTAGAACGCATGCCGGCTCCTCGATCCGGTGCTCCGCGCAGCGCTGCTGGGTGCCGACCCGGCAGGCCGCCAGATCAAGGAAGCGGCCTGCCGGGTCGGCACCCAGCAGCGCTGCACGAAGCACCGGGGGACTGGCGGCGGGGAAGGCAGGCAGGTGCTTGCTCTCTTGCCTGCCTGCATTCCCCACCGCCTGTCACACGAAGATCGGCGGGCGCAGCTTGCCGGGGTTTGTCAACCCCGGCAAACAGCGCCCGCCGATCTTCGGCTGTCCCCCGATGCGCTATGGCTCGGGGAAGCAGGCAGGGAGACGCAACAGCCCGCAGCTTCCCGGGCTGTTGTGTCTCCCTGCCTGCTTCCCCAAACCAAGGCGTGCGGGGGACAGAGCCAAATTGTGGGGAGGGGGCTTTTCGCCGTTTGCCTTCCCCGAGCTAAGGGGGAGGCAAACAGTAAAAAGCCCCCGCCACGCCGCAATTCGGCTCGGGGACTGGCTTGGCGGCAGCGGGAAAAAGGGGAGGAATTCCTCCCCTTCTTCCCGCCGCCAAGCCAAAGCCAGCTTCCCTCGGCGCCCGCTGCCGCTTCGGCTTCCTTAGGGAAGGCAAGCAGGCGGGCTGTCTGCCTGCTTGTGTTCGCCGAGGAAGCGCCGTCCCATGCCGGCGGTGCACGGCAAGGCTGCCGGGGGGGGAGTGCTTCTTTCCCCTGCTGCCTCACCGCGCACCTCCAGCATGAGACTAGGCTTCGGAGCGGCGGTTGGCGGAGCGGCAGTTGGCCGTTGTCTCTCCGTCCAATCCCTGTGTCCCTGGGGCCCATGCGCAGTGACCCAGGGACACACGGGAAAACTTGGACGCAGGGACACTTGGACTTTATTATATAGGATGCTCTTTCTCTCCCTGCCCGCCCGCCCCCTGCCCCAACACCTGCTTCCTGCAAGTTGCAGTTTTTTCCTGCTCTGTGAGGGTATGGTGGTTTGGTGAATATAATGATACTTAATCCATGGAAAGAGTTTCTGTTGTCTCATCTTCTCAGCATGACAGATTCTGAGAGGACATAAACTTGATGGCAGTTGCCATGATGACAGTAGCAAGGATCTTGTTATACTGTTCGGGTTTAATCCTTGACCATATAACTACTTTTGTATTTTTTAATCTTGCATATGTTTTTGCATGTACTTTCTATTGAAGAGTAATAGAAATCAGTATACTATATCTTCTTCTTCTTCTTCTTCTTCTTCTTCTTCTTCTTCTTCTTCTTCTTCTTCTTCTTCTTCTTCGATCACTCGTAGCCGAGTAAGATTGTCTTCCAAAAACACGGTTTTAACAATGGGTCCGTAAGTGACTGTGGAGGCCAATTCTGGATCCACATGTCCTTCCACAGTGGGGACATTGATTTCCAGGCGGGAGTTGATCACGGTGTGGATTTGCCAAGCGTGCCTTCCTCTTAGCACGTTTCTCCCTTGCGTCCTGAGATCGAGTTTCTTCAAAGCCCATAACACCTTTGGTAAAGGCTGTTCTCCAACTGGAGCGCTCGCAGGCCAGTGTTTCCCAGTTGTCAGTGTTTATACTACATTTTTTTAGATTTGCCTTGAGACAGTCTTTAAACCTCTTTTGTTGACCACCAGCATTACGCTTTCCATTTTTAAGTTCGGAATAGAGTAGTTGCTTTGGAAGACGATCATCAGGCATCCGCACAACGTGTGAAGGATAATGGGAATCAGGATGCTGTGTAAGTGAAATTAAAGTGTACCATATGAATTTTATTCTAGGAACGCAATCCGTCTCCTCCATCTCTGATCTACAATGAGTGCCAAATCCGCTATCAGCAAAGAGATTTTCGCTCCGCATGATGAAAGAATGTTGGGAGCAGTCCAGGTAAAAAGGAGAACGAAGAAAAAGATTCCCTTTTTGGCAACGGGGGGTCAGGGCGAATATTCAACTTACATCTGTTTGTCAGGTAAGAAAAATGATTTTGACATCTAGCTGTCCTTTCAGCTTCTCTTTGTAGTTTGATTAACTGATTGGATGTTGTGATTGCTAAAAATAATGTAGTACCATGAATTTTAATCAAACAAGTAGATCAACAGTATGCTGTGTCATTTGATATTCATAGGTTGGACTACGTAAGGCAAAAGGATGGATGTCTAGGGCAATTACATGTTGTAAGTGGCAATGTTGAACTGTCCTTGTAATTTCAATGATCTTTCTAGTGTCTGACAGGAAATTATAGGAAGATGAATTCACTTTGCCATTCATGTGCTTGGAGGGAATGTATGTGGGTTTCTGGTGTTGGCATTCAGGGATTTATTTATTTGGCACATGTTTTATGGGGACTTACAGGGAGGAGTCGAGCACAGTATGGGCAGTCTTTTAATTTCTTTAAATCTGCCTTCCTACCCTGGGTGGGGGGAGGGGGCATTACTCATAAATATCATCAGAGAACTTTTTAAAAAGTTAAGCCACTGTTGGGATAACTTACAGGTAAGAAACCCAGTGGGCTGTGTTCTAGCCTGTTAATTGATTCCAGTCTTGTCATGGGTGGTGTAGCAATAGCAACTTTTCTGCTGTGAGTAGTCTTCCGTCCAGCACTTGCAGATTCAGTAACAGCTGGAAGAGACTGACTGCTGCTTGGAGGCATGTCAGTCAAGCTTGATATCGGGTGCCAAAATAGCTTCTGTCATCGCTGTCTCCATTCTAGCAGCTGATTAGCAGCAGGGTGTTTGCTCACTGCTCTGGTATGCCTATTTTTAATTTTCTCAGAAAACAGTTTTGGAAATTAAAAGAATCCTTAATTTTTTTCTTCGTACTGTTAAATGTAGTCTGCTACTCCCCAGTTGCCATGGGTTTCTAAATAATAGAAAGTGGTTCACACGTGCACACATACACTTTATTTATTTTCTGTTTATCTCAGAGAAAATAGAGAATGCAGCTGTGTTGACACTAGCAAACTTTCAAAATTCCTGGTGATTTTTAGACTTCATTTATTGCCATACTATAAAGCTTTGTGTGGAATGGATAACCATACAGTGGTGCCTTGCTTAACGAATGCCCTGCTAAACGAAATTTCCGCTTAACGAAAGGATTTTTCAAGCGGAGGTTGCCTCACTAGACGAATCCGTTTTACGAAAAATTCGTCTAGCGAATCACGGTTTCCCATAGGAATGCATTGAAATTCAATTAATGCGTTCCTATGGGCAAAAAAAAAAATTCGCAAAAAAATTCAATGCATTCCTATGGGATTCGCTAGACGAATTTTTCGTTATAAGAAAAGACCCGTGGAACGAATTAAATTCGTCTAACGAGGCACCACTCTAATAGTAATTTCTTTGTGGTTTGGCTGATGACCTGTGTGGCACTTGATGGTGTGATTTTCTTTCAAAGCATTAAAATACGACATTTTGTTCTAATTAAAGATAAGGTGTTTCATGTTGTTGTTGTTTAGTCATTTAGTCGTGTCCGACTCTTCGTGAGTCTTGCTAAGAGTATGCAAGGTGTTGCATACTCTTAGCCTATTACTGCTTTTGTTTCAGGAGGACCTCACCTGTGAGTTCACAATTTGTGGTAAATGTTTGATCATGATGAAAGCCATTTTAGATGTGCAACTAGATTATACTTTCTGTATTGCCAATTAGCCCTTAAGTGAAATCTTAAAAGGCAGCATCAGTAAAGATAAAATTGTATTGTATATAAGCTCTTGTCTCCATTTGAAATGGTGGTGGTTTTGTAGCTAATGAACCCTCTAATGTGTATATCAACTAAAGTTATTTAGCTATTTTTAAATTATTGCTGCATGAGGAAAAGTAATTTATTTTACACGTATGTGATTTGCACAAGTAAAATGTTTGAAATGGAGGGCTCTGATACAGATAACCCCATTATGTGAGCTTAAGTGCTTTTGTGTACACCGGAGTATATGTGCAGTACCCACTTTCCTTTCCATTACAGCAACTCTCAGTGTCTGCCACTGTGGAGGGTTTCTTCTGGGTCAGCATGCCAGTCAGTTGACCAGTCAACTATTGTCGATTGACCATCTGCTTGAACGCTTTCAAATATTCCATGATCCCAAGATTATTACTTGTAGCTGGCAGCTTACTTTCGCAACTACTTTAACATTTTTGATTTTTATTATTAGTTTCTTTCTTTCTTTCTTTCTTTCTTTCTTTTTAGAAAAATCATTTAAAAAGCATACAAAAAACTGCAGGCCAGCTGGTGCTCCAGTATAAAAGCCAAGCAGAAACCGTTCAGTAAATTGTTCATACTAACCTATCATCATTAGAAGTAATTATAATTTCCATCAAAAAATTAATTTCATTATAGTGGAATCACGTCTTATGCAAGGGTTAGGTTCTGGAGTCAGCATGTCAGGCAAGAAAATTTCTTATCAAAATTACAATCAAAATCTTTAGACACACTTTCCCTCCCCTGTGAGACTGTGAGGCACAGCTTGTTTTTGAGCTGGAGCTGTATGTATTGGTAGTCCAGTGAGAGGGGCTTTCCTGCCCACTCCTCCATGTGTGAGCCTTTCCCAGCTGTGACCCCCTCCTCGTAAAACAACTTGCAATGAATCATCAAAGGTATTGCACAATCTTACTGAATGTGTCCTTCAAGTTTACCTTCTTGTATCCTTTAAACAAAAAGATTTAATAAAATTATTATTTGAGACCCAACCAAAACATAGCAGCATGGCATGCATTGGCAAAACCATAGAGATATAGATGGTAGAGTTAAGGGGCTGGATATTCAAGCTCAACAGAGCAGATTTCAATTTATTTTTATTTTTGAGTATGTTAAGTATGGAATGGAGTTGCTCTCACATTGACTACTTACAGGTAGGTAGCCATGTTCATCTGCCATAGTCAAAACAAAATTTAAAAAAATTCCTTCCAGTAGCACCTTGAAGGTAAAGGGAACCCTGACCATTAGGTCCAGTTGTGACGGACTCTGGGGTTGCAGTGTTCATCTCGTGTTATCGGCCGAGGGAGCCGGCGTACAGCTTCCAGGTCATGTGGCCAGCATGACAAAGCCGCTTCTGGAGAACCAGAGCAGCACACGAAAATGCCGTTTACCTTCCCGCTGTAGTGGTAGCTATTTACCTACTTGCACTTTGACGTGCTTTCGAACTACTAGGTTGGCAGGAGCTGGGACCGAGCTAGGTTTGTTATTGGTATGAGCTTTCGTGTGCATGCACACTTCTTCAGGTATCTTATTTAGTTTCGACATTGACTACTGTGATGGTAGAACTTAAAAGGCTCTGAACCCCAGTCACTGAGAAACATAAGCTACTGCATTAACCCCCAAAAAAGGTTCTAAATATTGCAGAAATGCATATTTTCAGTTAACATTATACCATTATGAATATACAAACTTCAGGCCGATCTTGAGTTGTTCATACAGCTCTTGTGTACCAAAGCACGGGCCACTTGAGAAGAAGGGAAAAAACCTGTATCTTGCTAAAGAGAACTAAATGCCTATGTCATGTGTGGATTATCCTTTCCTCCCCCCCCCCTCCCCCGCAGCCTCAGAGGCAAGAAGAACAAACAGTTCGTATTTTATGGCTTTTTATTCAGTCATCTGGTTGCAAGACAAAAGATCCTTGTCTCCACGCATAGGATATGTTGTTTATATCACAATGTTTAGCTGGTGATATAGTGCAATGTTGAAAACCCCAAATCACCCATCCCTACTCCTCACATCATGACCATCTGCTAAGGTTTAAATACAAACATTTTGAACTATTTTTGAATCTCAAATTTCTTGAAGACCATTTGCTAATAAAGACCATCCTTCTGCACCATACACCTATGAACACTGAACAGGTTTTTGAGCCATTTTCTGAGGGAAGGCTAAGCTCAGGCATCCCCAAACTTCGGCCCTCCAGATGTTTTGGACTACAATTCCCATCTTCCCCGGCCACTGGTCCTGTTAGCTGGGGATCATGGGAGTTGTAGGACAAAACATCTGGAGGGCCACAGTTTGGGGATGCCTGGCTAAGCTCCAGGTCCCATAATTTGACATCTTGATTTGACACCACCTCACCCCTGCCTGTAATATACTTTTCAAATGCCTAATTTCCTATCCCTTGCGCTCTGTCTAAAACAGTTGCGTTTTTCTTTTAACCAAACCATGTAATTATTGCTCAGAATGAGAAATGTCTAGCAGATAATGAACAGAAGTTCTCTATTATTACCTGTTCCTAATGAGTTGGTGGAAATATATTATTTTATTTTTAGAAAGAAAGGTCTAGGTATATAGGACATAGCCTTATGTAATGACACAGTGATAGGCATGACAATTTGGAATATTATTATTAACTCCCCTTGTCCTGCTGTCACCATTCTCCTTTTAAGCATGCTCATGTTCCTTCATGAAAAATAGTTGAACTTGAGAAACACAGGGAAGAAAAATCTCTTATTCAGACTCCATGGTAGGTTTATCATAGATAGCCAATTTTGTTAGGACCATCTGTGGAATACAGGACTACATTTTTAGGGCTTGAATTATATCATAATAACAAAAGTTTACATTTTATATAGCGCTTTTGAATTGCTCAGAGTGCTTTATGTATGTTATCTCAGGAATCCTTAACAATATCTTTGTAGGGGTAGGCCAATCTCATTCCTATATTATAGGGAAGGTGAAAGCGGTTTGCCCTAAGACAAGAGAGTTTGTGGCTTATGTGAAATTTGAAGCAGGCAGTAATCCTAGGTTTCTAACCTTTCTCTACTAAATGGAAATTTTTATTTGGAGGGTGGGGTGCTAATTTAATCACTGAGGTAGTACAGTAGTGGAGTTGTTAAATCATTCTTCCCACCCCCACAATGCTAATTTTCTGATCTAAATCGTTCACTCCAAAAATACAGTTTCCTCGGTTGAGCAGCTAGGATCAGGAGACATGCTTGGGGGGGGGGGAGGTTTAAACAGTTTAACTTTGGTGCTGCTTTTTCAAGAACAGAACTCCCCTTGGACCAGTCATTGAAGGAATGGGGAAGAGAGTCTAATGCCCTTCCCTATACATGACTCTGGAGAGAGTGTTTATCTCCAGGCATCCAGAATCTCCAGGCATCCAGAAAAAGTAAGAGGGGAGAGACTACTCTGTGATTCCCCCCCCCAAAGACAAATAAATGATTTCCCAGTTGCGTGTATTTCCAGTAGGCGAAAGCAAGAATTGTAGGTTCTATAGAAAGAATGTTAGAGAATTAGAAGCCTTGCAAATGAATCACATCGGTATGAAGATCCTATTGAAATGGCAGTTGTGTGTGATTTTGTTCTGATGCAACACACACACACACACACAACACAATGTTAAAATCACACCCAGCCCTAGTCACCAGTAGGATGTGTAAGGTTCAGACCCTTATCTCTGAACTAAGTTAGAATATGAAAAAATGTGGAATTCATGATCCTCTTCTCTCAGTTTTGTGTGACCTGAGTGTATGCAGTTCTGCTTTTAGAAAGGTGTTGAAGTTGGCAGAAATCTCATGATAAGTTGTAGGGTTTCAAGACCTGTGCAGTTTAGGAGTAGCACAATTTGCATGAAATTTGTTATGTGCAAAATGCTTAAGTGGCGCTGTGGTTAAACCACTGAGCCTAGGGCTTGCTGATCAGAAGGTCGGCGGTTCGAATCCCTGTGACGGGGTGAGCTCCCGTTGCTTGGTCCCAGCTCCTGCCAACCTAGCAGTTCGAAAGCACGTCAAAATGCAAGTAGATAAATAGGAACCGCTATAGCGGGAACGTAAACAGCGTTTCCATGTGCTGCTCTGATTTGCCAGAAGCAGCTTTGTCATGCTGGCCACATGACCTGGAAGCTATACGTCGGCTCCCTCGGCCAATAATGCGAGATGAGCGCGCAACCCCAGAGTCGGTCACGACTGGACCTAATGGTCAGGGGTCCCTTTACCTTTACCCTTAAGAAAGTCTTTTGACACACTGGGCAGATGACAGCCTAAGGCCCCATCTGCACCATACATTTAAAGTAGTATCATACCACCTTAAACAGTCATAGCTTCCCTCAAAGAATCTAATGCAAACAAGCCTTTCCCACTGATAATTGGATTTATTCTAAATGTTCACGTCCTGGGAAGCTTCAACATCTTTTCCCACAAGAGACAATTCAGTCACCTGGCTGTGAATTCTGAATTGCCAGAGAGCTCTTGGGATCCCCTTGTGGGAAGTTTGTATTGATATGTCTGATAGTAATTCAGTGCTTTTGTTAATTGCAATTCAATATACCTTCAGTCCAGAACTAACATTAATCACGCTTTGTGTCTTAGAGCTAAAGCCTTGCCAGGATGCTTCATTCCTATAACTGGATATCTCCTCCAGCAGCCTCTGCCCAATGGATTACTCCAAATGTGAAATATTTTTATTCCACCAGGAGGATGCTCCATGCTCCTCTATTTTTCAAAACGGCTCTGATCCTGTGGATGGCTGTAGAAACAATATGACTTCCTTCATTAGATTCCTTATCTCCTCTCTCTGCCTCTCAAGCAGTGTTTCGTAATTTCTTCAGATTAGTCTGTAGATTGTAGGAAATGCACGTCAGTGTTATCCAAAAAGGAAACCTTTTTCTGTTTTTGAACTTCATTTGAAGGCACTTCCTGTTCTCACTTGACACCATTGGGTACCCTTTCAGAAAGTGGAGGCAATTTATAAGCTGTCAATGTAGTTTGCTGAGGACAGAGTACCAAAATTAATTGAACCAATGCTAGGAACCCCAGACTCGGCCATGGCAACCTACACTGAAGGTCAGGAAACCACTTTGTCCTTCCTTTCTCTGGACAGATCTTGTTTCTCCCTCCTATCTCTACCTTTCCTTATTTCCCTGAGCCTCAAAATATTTCAACCCTTGCAATATCCAAACTTCAGTCATTTGCATCTGTGCATTCTTTCCTCCTCCACACAATGCATATGGCCTTCTGTTGCAACTCTGCTGGTTCCCTTGGCAATTTCTCAGTCTCCATCTATATACCTCCATCTATACTTAATGCTTAAGTAGTATAGTAGTAGTAAGAGTAATAATAACCGGCCCATTTAAGCAATGAGTAGCCTATGTAACTTGTAACAACTAGCCATCTTGCCGTTTTATATTTGTGCATTAGGGCTTCAAGCCACAAAACCACTTTCCTCACTGTCTGCTATTTTGTGTAAATAGTAGGTATTATAAATATAGCGACATTGCTATTCTTCCCCCCAAACCTTTCTAAATTGGCAGGAGCATGACCATAGTGCAGTAATCTCTGCCAAAAGTTGTACTTCTTTGAGCATGCCTGACAGGTTCACATCTAGGTGTGAATGGAAGAACAATCTGATCCACTAATACTCTTGCCACACGTTGCACCCTATTGTGAAGACAGGAACAACCCCCATTTTCCCTTGCCAGCTCCAATTTTGCGGCTAGACAGTGTGATGGGAGCTTGTTGTTTTCCCCTTTCTTTAAAAGAATGGGTATCAGACCCGTAAAGTACTTATAGGTTGCAGTCCTCTAGCTTCTTACCTGAGTACATCAAGCTGAATTCAATGGGACTTTCTTCTGATGTAGCCATGTTTAGAATTGTGCTGGTACTCACTCTGACCTCTTTAGTAGAAGGTTGTGTGTGTGGAGGGGGCTGTATTCAAACTGATCTCGCACCATCCCCAGGTATTGCATTCTACTAGTCATCATTCTTAAAAAATTGTTAGTCGAGTCAGTTCAGGAGAGAGGCACCACTTAAGACTTCAGAGAGCAAGCCCATTCCAGAATCACAGATGAGCTGCATTACAGGAATGCAAAGAATCTTAAGATTAGATGTTGGTATGGTCTATTCAGAGTGACTTAAAATGCTGGTGATAAGCAAATGTAAACACTGTTGAGATAAGTAAGCCATACTTTAAAATAGAACACCATTTCCTCGATCATAAATAAGGGCTGTGGATCTAGGAAATATTGCCAACTAAACTTAAACGACGAGTTTGGATTTACAAAAATATTTATTCATCAATATGAGAAAGTGGAAAATGGGATTGAAAATATGACTTCTGGTAACTTTTGACTATAAAATACGTCAAATTTAAGGTTTACTTCCATATAGCCTGTGTGTATGGACTTGAGTTGTTATGCTAAAATTTCTATTTTGATTTTTTTTTTTAAAAAAAGAACACAATTATAAAACCACATCAAAGACTTTAATTAAAAATTGCAGAAATGTATATTTTTTTACTTGTTGCTTATTTAAATACCCATGGAGTTAAAGATGTTTAGTTCCTCCACTAAAAATGCAGCCAGCACTCATAGGTTTCACTTAAAATGGTACTAGTGAGCCAATTATGCAGTTTGCCTTCGGTTCAACTGTTTGTCACCGGTTTGTAGGTTTACAGGCCAGCCTGCAAGAGAAAACTTTTCAGGTTTCCTTCTCCATATTACAATGGAAGCTAAAAGAGGTGCAAGTGATGTGCACATCTCCTTCCACATTAGCAGGCTTAACAGGCTTAACAGGAAAGGCGGAACATTGCCTTTACATAAATCCTCCTAAAGGCAAACATTGTGGGAATGTTAAACCTGTTGATGAGTGAATTTTCAAAGGCTGAATATTCCAAAAGAGCAGAGTGTAAATTCCAAGCCTTTTCCTAGATGAACTCTTTATTGTCCGGTAAATAAGCAGTTTTACTTCTCAAGGGACTCACACATCTTTCTTGCAAATGTAGCAGAAGATATGGGAAACTTGCAATTTTCCCCCCTCCAAGGACCCAAACAGTGTCCAGAGGGCTGTCAGTGTTATGTCTCATATTCTTCCCCATCAGAAGAAAAGGTTTAGCACAGACATCCCCAAACTGCGGCCCTCCAGATGTTTTGGCCTACAACTCCCATGATCCCTAGCTAACAGGACCAGTGGTCAGGGAAGATGGGAATTGTAGTCCAAAACATCTGGAGGGCCGAAGTTTGGGGATGCCTGGTTTAGCAGCTGAATGTTCCTGCTGTATCAGTTCAGTGTAAAAGCACTCACATAGTATTCCAGCATAAATACGCTCCCTCTGCTTCTGCAATGCTCTCTTGTTTTGCAATTGCCTTTCCGTTCCTTTGTTTAGTTCAGCTTAATTTTACACAGAGCATTTCCCGCATTCCAGCATGTGTACATACTTAATCTTTTAAAACAATGCTGAGCAGTCTAGGCTGTTGAAAGATTGTTAACCCACACTTCAGCACAGTTCTG
Source organism: Zootoca vivipara (assembly GCF_963506605.1). Classification (NCBI taxonomy): domain Eukaryota; kingdom Metazoa; phylum Chordata; class Lepidosauria; order Squamata; family Lacertidae; genus Zootoca; species Zootoca vivipara. The sequence continues at coordinate 37,465,177 of NC_083276.1, forward strand.
CTGTGCAGAGAGCAGGATAGTCTGCTTCTGGACTGGGACTAGGTATTTTAGAGTAGCTGCAAAGGGTGGTATTCAACTTGTTTTATTTCGAGTAGACCTGTTGAAATGAATGGCCCTAACTTAGTCATGTTCATTAATTTAAATGGGCCTATTGTGAGAAAAACTTAGTTGAAAAGCCTTTATGGCTTTTGGGACTTTCATGTTGTGTTACATTGAACCATTTTGCTTTGTTCTGAAAGGGCTGTAGAAGGATGAAATTCTTGTTAAATAAACAGAATCTAGGTTCTATATGCATCTTGTATTAACATCTGTAATACCTTTTGTTTATGTGTTTGACCTTCTCCTGTAAAAATAATACTGAGTGCTTTGAGTGTTTTAAAATATATATTCTTCATTTTCTCATGATCAGTGAACCGTTTTTTACACATTAACCTAGACTTACTATTTGGTGTGTGTGTGTGTGTGTGTGTGTGTGTGTGTGTGTTCCATCCCTCATGGAAACTGAATAAAGTTAAAAAGGAAGGAGTAGATTAGATGTTTGCATATAGAACTATGCAATGGGTGTGTGCGTCTGTGGCAAAATCAAAGAAAATAGTTATTTGCAAATGAAGATAAAAATGCCAAAATGTGACCTGACTAATTTCAACCTCAACATGCTCTGCTCTCCAGGTGTCTGATAAATATTTATCTGCTACTAGGAATAAAGAAAGATCTTTTAGTGTCATGTAGGAGAGTGAGCATTAGAACCCAACTCAGAGAAAGAGAGAAACTGAATTTATAACAAGCCATATAAGAGTGAACCAGGATATCATTTAATATATATTTCAACATCCATGCTATTAAGAGGGAGAGGAGTATCATCCAAGCAACTGAAAATCAAATGGGTCCATTTTGCTGTGATTCCATTTATTGGGACCAACAGTTGGCTGATTTCTACTGAAAAAGGACACTGAATTCTTGCGGCTATTTTATATTTTTAAACTCTTAAACCTTTCCAAGTGTTTCTTAACCCAGCTCTCAACAACCTCTCACATCCAATCATTGAAAATTTTTATGTTGTATCATAGAACTGCTGTATGGCCTCATTGCTCCCTATTCAATAGGGATAGTAGAAAAGATGTCAAGTTCCCTTTTACCTTCCCCAAACTGGTACCTTCCAGATTATTCTCGCTCTCCTTTGCAACCCCCAAATGGACCCCACAAAATTGGGAGCCCTCAAGAAGAAAGGTGGTGTTGTGTGGGGCCCACAGGAAGAAGGTGAAGTAACAAAAACCTCATACCCTCCTTTTATTAGAATTGGTGTTAATTGGATCAAAAGTCCAATGGCATCAATTGGATTCCACCCAGTGTATTTGCTCACTCGGTTTCCTGTTACTTTTCCTTTTTCAATCCCTGTCATCAGGGACTCAGGTGATGAGAAATACTTTTATCTGAGACTTTGAAGAGCTGCTGCCAGTCTGAGTAGATATGGGGCTTGTTTTACCTAGCCAAAGTTAAGATTAATCACACTTCTGCATTAGGCTGACTTGCTAAACTAGGAATGGAGAACCTGTAACCTGTGTTGTTGGACTTAACATCCTTAATTAACCCCAGCCACCATGGCCGATGGTCAGGGATGATGGGAGTTGTAGTCCATCAACATCTGGAGGGCCACAAGCTCACCAATCCTGTCCTGGACCACCTTTGTTGTTGTTGTTGTTTAGTCGTTTAGTCGTGTCCGACTCTTCGTGACTCCATGGACCATAGCACGCCAGGCACTCCTGTCTTCTACTGCCTCCCGCAGTTTGGTCAAACTCATGTTCGTAGCTTCGAGAACACTGTCCAACCATCTCGTCCTCTGTCGTCCCCTTCTCCTAGTGCCCTCCATCTTTCCCAACATCAAGGTCTTTTCCAAGGATTCTTCTCTTCTCATGAGGTGGCCAAAGTATTGGAGCCTCAGCTTCACGACCTGTCCTTCCAGTGAGCACTCAGGGCTGATTTCCTTAAGAATGGATAGGTTTGATCTTCTTGCAGTCCATGGGACTCTCAAGAGTCTCCTCCAGCACCATAATTCAAAAGCATCAATTCTTTGGCTATCAGCTTTCTTTATGGTCCAGCTCTCACTTCCATACATCACTACTGGGAAAACCATAGCTTTAACTATACGGACCTTTGTCGGCAAGGTGATGTCTCTGCTTTTTAAGATGCTGTCTAGGTTTGTCATTGCTTTTCTCCCAAGAAGCAGGCGTCTCCTAATTTTGTGACTGCTGTCACCATCTGCAGTGATCAAGGAGCCCAAGAAAGTAAAATCTCTCACTGCCTCCATTTCTTCCCCTTCTATTTGCCAGGAGGTGATGGGACCAGTGGCCATGATCCTGGTTTTTTTGATGTTGAGCTTCAGACCATATTTTGCGCTCTTCTCTTTCACCCTCATTAAAAGGTTCTTTAATTCCTCCTCACTTTCTGCCATCAAGGTTGTGTCATCTGCATATCTGAGGTTGTTGATATTTATTCTGGCAATGTTAATTCCGGCTTGGGATTCATCTAGTCCAGCCTTTCGCATGATGAATTCTGCATATAAGTTAAATAAGCAGGAAGACAATATACAACCTTGTCGTACTCCTTTCCCAATTTTGAACCAATCAGTTGTTCCATATCCAGTTCTAACTGTAGCTTCTTGTCCCACATAGAGATTTCTCAGGAGACAGATGAGGTGATCAGGCACTCCCATTTCTTTAAGAACTTGCCATAGTTTGCTGTGGTCGACACAGTCAAAGGCTTTTGCATAGTCAATGAAGCAGAAGTAGACGTTTTTCTGGAACTCTCTAGCTTTCTCCATAATCCAGCGCATGTTTGCTATTTGGTCTCTGGTTCCTCTGCCCCTTCGAAATCCAGCTTGCACTTCTGGGAGTTCTCGGTCCACATACTGCCTAAGCCTGCCTTGTAGAATTTTAAGCATAATCTTGCTAGCGTGTGAAATGAGCGCAATTGTGCGGTAGTTGGAGCATTCTTTGGCACTGCCCTTCTTTGGAATTGGGATGTACCGGTAGACTGATCTCCAGTCCTCTGGCCATTGCTGAGTTTTTCAAACTTGCTGGCATATTGGGTGTAGCACCTTAACAGCATCATCTTTTAAAATTTTACCTTTAGCTATAATATAAAATAGAAACAGGACCACCTTTAGCTATAATATAGAATAGAAACAGAAGTTTCTGATACCCTTTATATCTGACTGCATCAGAAGAGAGGTAAATGGGAGCACACAAGCCCTAAGGCTCATTGTTGTAATGCTAAAATCATGGTTTACCATTGCATCCAAAATCTGTCATCCAAAACACTTAGGATGGTGAGTGTCATAGATTATAAATCTGGTATGGTGTAAAACAGCGTTTCTCAACTGCTGTTCCGCGGCACACTAGTGTGCCGCGAGACGCTGGCTGGTGTGCCGCGACGTGCGGCGACGAGAAGGGCGATTTGCATTGTCACGTGCCTGGCGGCCTCCAATAAACAACGCTGACCTGCCGGAAAACAATATTTCTCCCCCTCTTTCCCAAAGCTCAGTGCAAATGAGCCTGGCGGCCGCCAATACACAACACTGACCCGCCGGAAAGCAATATTTCTCCTCCTCTTTCCCAAAGCTCAATGCAAACGAGCCTGGCGGCCGCCAATATTCAACACTGACCCGCCGGAAAGCAATATTTGGCAAGTGTTTCTTACAGTCATAATTATAATATAGGGCGGCACAGAGTTAAATTTTTTAACTTTTTTAATGGTGGTGTGCCTCGTGATTTTTTTCACGGAACAAGTGTGCCGTGGCCCAAAAAAGGTTGAGAAACACTGGTGTAAAAGGTTAAATATTCCGTTGCATAAAAGTATGCTATCCCATTCTAGCCGAGAACACATTCTTATTGTTTGAAATGTAGATTCTGAGCTAAAATTATCCTGCTGCTTTATTTCCCTCAGCTTGCCAGCCCTTGTGTCAGGTAATAATAGACCCAGTTCATTCTGGAGGGGTTTGCAATTTCACAACACTGTTCTTATAGCCAGTGTTACAACTTCAGTGTTACTCAGAATTCTTGTTAACAGACTGTGACATGACCTTCCACACAGAAGGCCTGTCATTTTAAGAATAGCTATAACATGGTGGGACTAGAGAAGATCTGCCCAAGGAGTGAGGACTTGACCATATGTGTGCTTTTGTTCATTCCCTGGGCTGCTGATCCTAGAATCATGGAATTCTTAAGCTGGAAGTAACCCAAAGTGTCACGTAATCCAACCCCCTGCTGTGCAGGAATCACAGTTGCCTGAGATATCTAAGGTTGCCTGTCAATGCTGGAAGAACTGAGACACTTCCCCCTCCTTTTTGCCTGAGATAACAACTTTATCAGTTGCTGGAAGCCACAGGAGGGAAGACAGCTCCTGCTCCTAGGTCTTGCTTGTGGCACAAGCATCTGGTTTGCTACTGCGAGAACAGAAGTCTTGATTAGAAGGGCCATTGGCCTGATCCAGCAGGCTCTTCTTATATGCTGCCCTTGGCAGAGTCTCTTGTATCAGGGGGCATAAAAAGCCGGCACCCTTGGGCAGCAGGCTTGTCTTGGCACAGGAGACACCAAAGGGAGTAGTCTGTGGGAAGGGGAAAGCAGGCTTGTAAATTCCCTTTCAGTTTCAGCCATGATGGTTGGGTAGGTTTATAGCATGTGTTTTTCCTACACAGGGTGAGAGCCTTTGCAGTGAATTGTCTGACAGAAGAAAGTTGCCAGATGTCCTCGGAGTGGGAGTCTGTAATTGGCAGAAGGTTGGACTTTCCTGGGTGTGAGCCAAGGTTGGAGTACGTGTGCTTTTGTGTAGGGACTGGGTGGATCATGTGCTTTTAGTAAAACTGTTCTAATCCGTCAAATATCTTCTGGGATAATTGGCTGATTGCAGTAGATATTTTTGTCGGGGGGGGGGGGTCTGTTGTATACATTATATGCATGGGAGCAGCTGTTTGGCAAGGGTGGGACATTGGAGATGCCACCTCAGTTTCAGTGAACACGTGTAGGGGATACACACGGATGTGATAAGTCACCATGGAAGGAGAGAGCAAGGCTTATTTATACATTGTTCCCTGCTTCCACCCCTTCCGTGGTTGAGTTCCTAATTGCTTGTCTGCTATGACCACCAGCCTATGTGTCTTGGTGTTTAATGCCAATCACAGAGTTGGAAGGAAAGATCTGGGGTGTATTACTGAGACCCTGCTGTGCCCATCCAGATACTCATAGGCTGTGGGGTGGGCCATGACTGTGGTCCACAGGACTTCCATCTCCATCAACAGGAAACTTATTTGTCTTGGAGTTGACTTTGAGGACCTGCACCTGGTATCAGGCCCAGGAGACAAGAAACTAGGGTTTCTGTGATGTACTTTCACTGTTGCTGCTGGCAGTTTCTCTTACCAAACTGGTGGAGAAAGTTTGGGGGGGTTAGTGTTGGAGTAATTCAACTTACATGATGAGTCTGCCTCTAGTATTCTGGCTCATGACTTTATGGCCTCCATTATGAGCTGGGGGGCGGGGTATCACCCCATTGTCATGGTCAGTCAAGTTCCTGATGAACTTTGGACTTGTGGCTCCAATCCCCACCCCCATCCCCTTGCAGGGTTGGTGGACTGATTCAGGGAATGGAGATTTGGAATCTTAGGAAGCCCACTGTGACTTGTTTGCCAGCCACTTTGATGGTAGGGTTGCCTGCCTCCATATCAATTTTGACCCCACATCCATATTGTGTTTAGGGTAGTTAACCTTATCCTGCATCCTTATCCCATCATCCTTGACTATTGGCCATGTTGACTGGGGCTATTGGAAGCTAGGAGTTGAGTAAAAATAGAAGGATCACATGCTATCCATCCCTGGTTTAAGTAACTGTCAGTAAGGTGGGGGAAATGGCTTGACTGGGATCTGAGCTGGAAGTTGTCCCATTCTAGGATAGGTAAGTCATAAATATTTGGAGGTTCACTGCCTACCCAGCTTAGGCTGACTAGGAATGAGTGGTAACAAGGCGAAGGACAATTTGCAAGTGGCCTTCCCTCAGGGCCGTCTCTGAAATGGTTGCCCTCCAGCTCCACACAGAGCCATTAAAAGAGCACTACAGATAAATGGAGAGTAAAAGAAAGCATAGTTTAAATATAGAAACTGTGCTGCTGCTTTCTGGTACTTTATAATTTTGAGGATATCCAGTTCCAGGACACCATTGCATCTCATTTTAAGAAACTGTGCGTCTTTATGTATGCTTTCTAGACTGTATGAGAAACATGCTTCAGTCCCTCAAATGATTTATTCCAGAAGAGTTAATGGTGAAGTCGGTGGAATTCTTATTTGGCTTTTGTCAATATATTAACTGAGAATTATAGACTTGGAAGTAAAACACACTTCATCCACTACGGACTCCTTTCTCAGACCTGTCTCCCTGCATCTGACGTCCCCTAGATCTTGTGAAGCCTTCTGCTTAAGCCCCAAACCTGCTAAGACTCTAAACTAGATCCTGGAAGAACACTGAATATTTATTTCATCTCTGACTAGTGCTGTGCATAGTCAGTGTGACTTCTTTCACTCTGGCTTTCCTAATGACTCTAATGAGCAGACCATTGAAAATAAATGGAGAGTGCGGGAAGATCTAGATAGAGCTTGTATGCATTGCTGTTTTTCATCCCCCTAAATGGAAGGAGGCAAGAAGAGCATTTCCCATGTACTGTATTCATTGCAAATGCTTTCAGGACTGTATTATTGATGCCTCATATCTACCCTTTCTGATAATTACACCACATTAAGCCATCAAAAAATGACAGGACTTAACAGAAATGAATTTCATCATAGCAAACAGGACAACACATGGGTGAATACCCTGACTGGAGGACAAATGCCTAAAGTAAACCTGATTATAGCATAAAGATCATTGGATTTTCATACTTCAGAAGGTGATCCTCTTTTCTAGCTTGAACACACTATTGTGATATAACCAGACCACTGTTTATATTGTACCCCTCTCCTTAATATTTCTGCATCCAGTAGTAATAAATCACATTTATTAGCTGTGATTTTGTTTTAGGTTTTCTTGATTTTTAAGAAAGAAGTTTTTAACACCTTTCTCTGTTCATAGACAATACATGTTTATGAACAGCATAAGTAATTATTGTGATAATTCCAATATGGAAGTAAAAATAATAATACTCTTCTTACGACTGTGCACATTTGTAAAAATGCCAAGTCACTTGCTTCCATTACTGCCTAGCTTTCTTTATTATTTTTCTGCTTCATATTTATTTTGTTTGGGTTTTGGACTTCTCCCACAAGGGTGAGCTTCCCATCCAAGTTGGATGTTGCATGGCACTTTATATTTAAACAAACCACCTGAAGACATTAATTGATGCCAATATGTTCTTAATACTTCTTAATTCAGAGCAATGCAATTTTGATATCTTACAGCAGGGTTGGCTAACCTGTGGCCATCCAAATGTGGATGGACCCTAACTCCCATCAGTTTCAGCCAGCAGGGCCAATGGTTTGGGTTGAAGGGAGTTGTAGTTCATCAGCATCTGGATAACTATAAATTAACCAACCCATCCTATTGATTACCAGCAGCAGCTCTGATAGCCAGGGGTGCATGTTTCCCTGCAGCTGATATTCAGAGGCATCTAGTCTTTGATCTTGGTGGTAGTGTATAGCCCTTGTGACTGGTAGCACCTGATAGCCGTATCCACCATGAGCTTGTCATTGCATCTTGCGGTAGCAAATGCATGCAGGTCCTGCTATCCAAATGCTCATACAAAAATTTGCTTATTGCTTATTGAGGAATTAGTACTCAAACCTTACTACACACACCACAGATTCAGATATCCAAACAGCTGTACCAGCATGTAGGACTGTAAACAATTAAGCAGCCTTAAACAACCCTTACTTTTTTGTGCTTCACAGATTCATGGCACGTATTTCACCAGAAGTCATGCCTTTTGCAAGGTTTCAGAGGGTTTCTGTAATTTGGGGGTCAAAATTTCACCATAGGAATCAGTGGAAATCATAAAGTCATTGTGCGAACACTTGCCTAACAAACAATTTCCTGAGAAAGCATTGTGTTTGGATAGCGAGACCTGTGTGTACAATATATTATACGCTGTGAAAAGTAGTTCTTCATTCTGTCTGTCTGTATCTTCTCACCATTAGTGATAGAACAAAGTGCAAAATAAAGTGCTAAGTGGTGGTACTCGGGAGTTGTATTGTGCATGTTAAATAGAAAGCATTGACTACAATGGGAAAAATGATAAGTTGCATAATTTGCTCAAATGAGGAATAACCAGGCACTAAGAAAATCCAGGCAAACATGTTTGAATCATAGCACTGGCATGCTTGTTTAATGGCTGATGCTATGGCTGGGGAAAGGATTTTGAATACCTGAGGACCTGCAGCTTATCTGCCCATTTTCTAAATGGAATGAATTATAAATCTAAAAACTTCTGTTTATAATTCATGCAGTGGAAATTTAAAGTGCCCATTAGTTAAACCATAACAATTATTGCCATTATTTCTGTTTGAAATCCTGTGAACAGCAGTGTTGTATAATTATTCATTATTTAAACTTTAAAAAATAGCTCTGCCTGATAGTTTGCTTGGAAAAAGGAAAGGAAAGAAAGCATGTCCACACCTCTTGCTGGAAAAAAAGCCTTTAAATTATGTTTTAGAATTGGACAGCAGGAGAGAACAGAATTGTTTGGAAATTGCTGCTGCTGGGGTTTTTTATGGCATTCTTGTAAAATCCCCAACAGTATTTAAGAGAGATTTATTGCATCTCTGGATGAAAGTGTCAACTCAAATGACTTCCCTTTCTTCCTAATGTGTGTCCTGCTATGTGAATGTTAATAATAGCACCAAAGCTTGAAGGTGATCATTATCTCTCGGAGGATGCTAAAACCACCACGGGGGTGGGGTGGGGTGGGTGGTGGTGAAGACTGTTTCTTTTTTTTAAAAAAAGTCTTAAATCTAGACAAAACTTGACAAATTATAAGGAACAAAAAGGCTACTTCTGACAATGTAGTTTTAAAACCATAGTTCTCTTAATACCCGCGGTAGTGGGACAAGAAAGAAATAAGGAGAGCTTGACTGATCTGATTCTATTTAATGAAAAATGTGTTTGTGTTGACTATCTATCCTACCATTGCTCAGGGAGTGTGTGATTGAGCCCTGCCTGAAATAGCCAACCTGTAGCCCTCCAGATGTTGCAGAACTACAATTCCCACAATCCCTGGCCATCTGGTCATGCTAGCTGAGGCTGATGGGATTGTAGCAATATCTGGAGTTCCACAGGTTAGTCACTTCAGCAATAATACAGGGAAAGCTCAGCTACAGGGAAAACTCAGTGATGCCAAATGATTCAAACCCCTATTTGGCAGGGAAGCTTATTGGGTGACCTTGGACCACTGGGCCAGTCCCTGTGTCTTAGCCTAACCTACCTCACAGTTGTTGTGAAGATAAAAGAGGAAGACCCATACATGCCACCTTGAGGGAGGGAAAGCAGAATATAAATAAAATAAAATATTGGTGAAGAAACAACCCTGGCTTTTTACTCTTCCCGGTTCAAGGCAGCTGTGTCTGTCTTCTCAGTTCAGGAGTAAAAGCAGTTTCTGTTTCTGAGCACAAAGGGCACTGTTTTGTTCTTTGGCTTGGGTGGCTGCAAATATGTGGAGTCCTGGCTTTCATGTCAGCCATCCTAATTTTGGAACTGATTTTGGGGATTTTTATATCTCATCTGTGCAGGGCAGTTAAAGATGCAGCGGATCACCAGTGCCTGATTGTAGGTACAGTACTGTACTAGCAAAACTGTGATTGACAGGGGTGTGGCCTGCCAAAATGGCTTGCAGCCTGCAGGGCATATGGCCCGCCAGCTGGCAGTGATTCCCCCCCCCCATGTGATCACCCAGCTTCAACCCACATCCTTTTTGATGTGTTGAAGTGCTGCCAGTGATTCCTTCCCATTCCCCCAGTCGTTCAATTATTCAGACAAGGAGGGTCCCTGGCTTCATGGCCACTTTTGTTGGGAGCCTAAGCATGCCATGCCTTGTCCCAACACAGAGACTCTTCTGCTTAGCGTCTTTTGTATATTGACAGTGGATTGAGTTCTGAAAAGATTTCGAAGCCCCTGGAAACTTATTTGCTGCACCAGCATTTAAGTGCTTAGAATGGGATGCAGTACTCCCCGTTCCCTAAAACCTGGCATTACATCAGTACTGTACTGCAGTGTCTTAACACCTGGGGGCAAATGTTTTTAGGACAGGAGTTTAATAGCGCTGCCTGAAATTGAACTTATCCTTTTAAACAGTGCGTTCTGAAAACTGTAACATTCGGGTATCAACTAGTTATTGATGTTGCCCGGCTGTTGAAACAGTGCAGTGGGGGGGAGGCTATTTAGAGCGGGGAAGGAATTGTTCCAAAGCTCCTTGTCTTGTATTCTTCTTATCTTGACTTCGAAGATTGTCATGCCATTGCTGCAGGGCTCAGATAGGAAAGGAAAGAGTTCCGAGTCTGACCCCTGCAGACAGTCGTGGCATGTAATACAAATGTGAAGTTCAGCCAAACCCTGACAAACAGTGATAAATTGCTCTAATCCTGCGCTTCCCTTCCCCACCTGCTCAGATTGGCCTCTCCCGGCCCCAGTTAGGTGATAAATAAGGATGGCTACTAATAGAGAAAGCTGAGGCAGAGGAGACGGATGTTTCACTCAGTCGGCAATGTCCTCTAGAAGAGTTGGACCTACTCCCACCCTCCTGCTTCAAAGGAAATAAAAATGCTGTTTGTCACCATATTAGAGAATGCGCTGAAATGCATGTTAGAAAATATGCAGCGCATAAGGTACGGAAGTGATAAATCCCACCCCTTTTAAACTATGAATGTCACTTTGCTAAAATCAGCGGAACAAACAAACAAACAAACAAACAAGCTTGAATTAAAGAATTATGTTCCACAAGTCAAGAGGTTACATAGCTTAAGCGGCAAAGAATATTAAGCTGTGACCGAGGAAGTTCTTGGTTCAAATCTTTATAGATGGTCCTGCTGACACTTTTCTCTCACTTTCTGCTTTTTCGCAGGCAGGCAAAAGCTGCTCTTTTCCAGAGGGCATATACCTTGACTGAATTTTAAGCTTTATTGCTGTATTTTTAGTGCACTGCATTTTACTGGATTGCTGTTGGATTTTCCTGGCCTGTGGTGTTTGGGACAGTTTGTTTCTTTTGAGCTCAATTAACGCTTCATAGTACTGTAGTACTCCTCAGGCGTTCCTCCCCTCATTTGATTAGTGGCAGTGAAGGGGCTACAAAGCCCTGCTCACCCTGTCACAAAATTGTTTACTGTGTGAGCGAGTAGGGGACTAGTTTTCATTGTTTTCTTACACCAGTCTCCTGCCTTTCCTCTGTGAGGAAGGCAACATACATGTATTTCCCAGACTTTATTAGCTTCAGCAAAGTGGTGGGTTCAGGTGCCTTTGAACCATACATTGGGTCTACTTTAACAACTGCTTTTGGCACATTTTCTGCAGAGTGGTATATAAGTTTTAGTAGCAGCAGTAGTGATAACATATTGTAGAGTACAGTACAGTAGTTGCAATGGTATTCATGTGTTCCTCAGTCTAAAGGAGCAACATTTGTACTAAATGGCTGTGGGGCCACTAATGTTTAGCCGTGCCCTTGAGTACCACACAGCTTCTCTCGGCCTCAAAAGTTGAGGGATAACTTATGAAGAGCCAGTGGTATGGGCTTTCTATATGATTTAAAATCCTGCTCTAGCAATATACTACATGGGGTGGAGGGGAGAAACACAGGACAGAAAAGGTTCCCCACTTCAGACATTATCCCTGTATATCCTTGATTTGAAAGGAGGTGCTGTGTACCTTGGGGGCAGAGCTAAACACACAGCCCTGCAGCCCCTTTGTATCATTTGTGCCTCTTCGGCACAAATGTAAAGTTCTTTGAGCACTTGAAATATGCAAGGAATTCTTAAGCTACTTTTTGTTATGGTTTAGTATTACTTGGTTCCTGCTAATGAGAGAATTCGTTCCCATTGATGTGATGTTCTGAGATAGCCTACTCATTCATTACTTACAGCAGTGGTGGGGAAATTTTATCCATTTAGATCAGCATTTCTCAACCTTGACTCCACAGATGTTGAACTACAGCTCCCATCATCCCCAACCACTGGTCCTGCTAGCTAAGGATCTGGTGACCCAAGGCTCAGAAAGGCTGCTCTAGATCCCATTGAACCACAACTCATTCTACCCCAGGAAGCATGGACAATGGCCAAGGATGATGGGCGTTGTAGTTCAGCAACATCTGGAGAGCCAAAGGTTCCCCACTCCTGACTGACAGCCTAATATGTCTGTATTCCATAATATGTCTGTACCCTTGCTATGGCCAGGAGTCCTTGCCTATAAAAACTGAAGCATTTTCTCAATTGGATAAACTCTCTTTCAGATTTCCATAAGGTTGGGAAATGATTTTCCTTACCTGATAATTAAATCACCATGCATGGTTTGCTAGGCCGCATGTGTTTGGGAATTTATTCAATTAAAATGTGCACAACTGCTTACCTTAATCAAGGATCCACACTACAAAAGAATCCCTTGTTAATCAAAGTAATTAAGCAAATTGGTGTTTTTTTTGCATAAGCAAAATGGAAACCCCTGATAGTTGGAAGGGAAAATAAACATGACTACATTTGTCTTGTGGTGTCTTTTTTTATTACAGATTCTAAAAAGAACACATGTCTTGGGGTTTGCTCTCTTGATTGAATATGATCATGCCTGGCGTATCATCAAGCCAGAAGCGTAATAAACAAATGCAACAGGTTGGGCTGCAATTTTCTGCTGCTTCCTCTTTCCAGTCCACTGTGCCCCCTGAAAAGTTGCTCAGGTAGATTGGGGGACCCTTCAGAACAGTGTGGGACGTGGCATTGGAAGCTGCAGGAGGAAGTGCAAATTGGCATAGATCACTGCCCTGTCCCCTCTGCTGGATCCAAGTTCTCTCCAAGCACAAGGAGCCCTTCTGTTCACAGAAGGGTAAGTCTGAGGGCCAACCTGTTATGTTTTGAGAAAATGTAGTTACACAAAGCAAAGTTAAATGTAGTTACACAAAGCAAAGTTATTCAGTCGCACAGCTAGTGCTTGGTGTAGATTAGCCACAAAGGGGGAGAATCCAGCAAAGTTTTACTCAGTGGATCTAAGCCAGGCTTCCTCAACCTCGGCCCTCCAGATGTTTTATGGCCTACAACTCCCATGATCCGTAGCTAGCAGGAACAGTGGTCAGGGATGCTGGGAACTGTAGTCTCAAAACATCTGGAGGGCCGAGGTTGAGGAAGCCTGATCTAACATCATTAATTTCCGAGGCTGTTTCATGAGTAAAACTTTGTTGAATACCACCCATGCTTTTTCATTCCCAAATGAAGTTCTCAAGCATTGACTATGGGTGCTTTGAGCCAATGCACACACCAGTTAAGCTAAGCTTAAGTGGATTAGTCTCATGTAATTAAAATTGTGTCATTGGGGCTATTGGAATCAAACCGACAAACACCAAGTGCATAATGGATATGGATTGTGCTGTTCTTCACACTGAAGTCAGTTTTCAGAGGGGTGCCATGCCAGGAATTGGATCTACAGTCCATGAAAGCTTATGCCATAATAAAACGTGTTAACCTTAAGTTGACACACGGCATGTTTTTGAAATCAGTGCAACTAATCATGGGGACTTTTCTCTTCCTGTGCTCCTGCTGCTGTTGCACTGCCAGAAAACAAGCCATGGTCCAACATAGTGTTAACAGAGTTACATGGTTTGTTTCTCTCCAAATCAGGCATAGGCAAACTCTGGCCCTCCAGATGTTTGGGACTACAGTTCCCATCATCCCTAGCTAACAGGACCCAGTGGTCAGGGATGATGGGAATTGTAGTCCCAAACACCTGGAAGGCCGGAGTTTGCCTATGCCTGATCCAAATGGACCACACGTTTGGTTATGGGAAACAAATGTTTAGCAAAAAATAGTAAGTTTAAAGGATTTAGGTAACTGGATGTTTGATGCAAACAAACATTTTTAGAGCTTTTGTTGCAAATCAATGACAATAAAGCCATAACTGAAGCAGTAACTATCTAAGACATTTAATCATCATTTATTTCACATTCTTTTTCAATAATACTGCCTCCCCACTGCTCCCACCAGTTAGCTTTGTATGTGTATGGGTTTTTTATGGTAACGTTATGGTGTCTTCCATTTTGCAGAAACAGCTAAAGCGCAGAGGCGATAGAGAAAAGATAGGCCTTTCAGAGAATTAAAGATGACAGGAGAGAACCATTCTTGCCTAACAGGCACCATTCATCACATGGTTGCATCTGGTCATAATACTTCCGTAGTGCATCGAAAAGCTGCAAAACCTGTTTGGTCAGAGATTATAATATGTGACAAAAGAAAGCATGTTCTGCCAACAGTCATAATTATCTTCTTATTTGCATGCCATTTTTCCACAGAATTATCAAATGAACAATAAACATGACTAATCAAGGCCACATTAAGAACACTTAAAAATAATCATGAAGTCAGTAAATAGAGAAAATGAATCCATGCAGCAATAGATATAGACTAACATTGCATGTAGAGTAGACTAACCTATTTCAACAGCTTAAAACTGGAAAAGAAAAATGGCTAACACTGAAATTAAATGGCAGTGTATAGAAATTATGTCCATATTATACAGACTTTTTTAACCCCTCTTTAAAACTTGTCTCTACCCAAGCAACACAACTTCAGTTGGAGATAGTGCCTAACTGGAACTACTCAATTCTTGACTATTCATGGTTGTTAATTATTAGCATGTCCAAATCATTCTTCCTTTCCCCCCATTTTGCTTTTTTCTGGCTGCAGTAACTGCTTCAACCTGGAGCACATGCTTACTAATATTTTTCTTTCTATTTAATTCTTCTTGCTGCCACAATACACAAAGTCCTCTACTGAATAAATGTGGAGGTGGTGTTAGGAGCTACTGGCTGTGGTTACTCTTGCATAGAGTATTTAACTACTACTGTGTCTTAGTACAGTATTCTATTATTGTGCCTTACATTTCATTGAATCTAACTGAAGATTTAAATATAGGCTTGGTAAACAGTGAATGTGGCACAAATCAGGCATTTTATCAGAAAATGAGAATGTTTTCACAAAGGACCAGAATGAACTGATAAGCCGTTACTTAGTAGTTGTTCTGTACAGTTAGTTGTATTTGTTCAAAGCAGAATGCAAAGATGCACAAATAGAATTAGCAAGTTTCTTTCCTAATATCCAATTCAGTTACTAAAGGGAGGATGAGCTGTCAAAGGCACTAAAATTGATTTGGAATATGCACTTCATTATGGTGAAATTTTAAGTTTTGGAACGTATTCATGATAAATCTTTCCAGACGTATGTGTGTTGAAATTCCAACACATTTGGAGGTTAACAAAACAAGAAGCAAGATGTCAAGGAGAAGGGCCTCCCATAAGATTTCTTATGTAGCTCAAGGAATGCAGAGTTGTTTATCTGTCTCATTTACATCCTTGGAGATTTCATATCTAAATACATTCTCTCTGTAAAAAAGATGTGTGTCAAAATATGTGTTGCAATCTGAATTTATAATATAACGCCATTACACTGTGCTAGACAGACAAGTGGCCCGACTTTCTGTAGAGATGCTGCTGCTTCCCTGCCCCCCCCCGTGTGTACGCACACAAAATGAAGTCTATATAAGTTTCTTCTGAGACCTTTCCTGGCAATTTCCCTTACCCTTCTTGTAACAGGCTACGTGCGATATAGTGCTCCTAGTCATTCCCAGTAATGCAATGCACTCTGCCATAAAGTTATCCCATAGCTTGCATACCGGCATGAATATATTCAACACTCTTTGCCATGCCTACATTCTTTTCAATCCTGTTATACCACTGAACTCTTCATACCTTTTCACTGAATTGGTGTCTTCTGCAATCAGTGTTGCGTAATGTCAAAACATTTCCTTTTAAACAAGCACCTTGTTGTTATTCCGGCATGTATCGTGGAAATAATAATAATAATAATAATAATAATAATAATAATAATAATATAGCCTGTGAAATGAATTATCAGCGTCCATCTATCTTCACTATCTTGTTTTTCCTTTTGTAAATTTTTAGTGCCTGTTAATAACCTCTAGTGATAGCTGTGTATGGGAGACTTGATTTTATTTGTCATTTAACATACAGGCCTGATACGCAGATGCCTTGTTTTTCGTTCTCTCTTTCTGCTACCTCCCTCACTATCATAGACACTTAGGAAGCTGCCTTATGCAGAATTCAACTGACAGCCCATCTAATTCAGTATTGTCTACACAGTGGCTGGCAGTAGCTCACCAGGATTTTAGGCAGTATATTGAGCAGATTAATATTAAGCAGGCACCAAGTAGGGCTGAAGGCTTTCTGTTGCTGTTGCTGTTGCTGTTGCTGTTGTTTAGTCGTGTCCGACTCTTCATGACCCCATGGACCAGAGCACGCCAAGCACTCCTGTCTTCCACATCTTCTTTTGTACTAACCCATAATACCTAACTTGGTGCATACATATAGCTGTTTTCTTCCCTCCTCTTTGCAAACTATGCCTGTGATGCATGCATTGCCATAAAAAGTGATATTATCAAGTTCTGCAGTGCCTTGGGCAGATTAGTTACCATATCAGCCTCACTGTCTCCTGAAGTGCGTGTCAGTGTGGGAACATCTTGCATGACTCCCCACCCCTCAGCTGGTGACGTTTTCCTGGCAACTTCCCTTTGACAAAAGATAGATATGTGTCCATAAGATTTTGCTGACAATAAAACTATAGTATCTTGGGCTCTTGGCAGCTTTCTAACAAATCTATAGTATGCAAGTTAGCAAAAAACCCTCGGCTATAAATCCTAACCAGCGTTTCTATGGCATAGCATTCCGTCTCACCTTTAAAACATTCCCTACTTCTTGAACCATTAATGTAATGCTAAACCAAACAATGGCTTAGCACAAATGCACATGGTTTTAGTGCTAAGCATGGCCCATGGGGTTTTTGATTTGCCAGAAACCTTTATTTAGATTTTAGCCATATCGTTAATACTCCCCCCCCCATCCCTGGTCATTAAAAAAGAAGCAAGTTTAAAACCATTTCCTTAAGGAAATGTTTCCGCATCAGTAATTTTTTATGATTATCCATTTTCATGTAAACAGCCTAAAGCAAAGGTATAATAACTGTGTGTCGCAGAACAGGGGAGAAAAAAAAACTTCATAGCTTGAAAATATTTCAAGCAACTACATGCTAAAACTACAGTGAATAGCAGAGTATGGTTCAGTTTGTGGTCAAGGTGCTGATAGCACAATTTAGTAGTATATGTGGGGTTTTTATTGCTATATTTTGTTTTTATTGTTGTGTGAAATGTAAACCATGCACCTCTAAAGCATTTGATTTTTTAAAAACCAGAATTTTAAATGTTGAGTTTCAGCTTCATATTGCCCATCTCTTGCTTCTGTATTAATATAACTAAGCTTCACCTATCCTATTTGTGACATTAAAAAAACAAGATTCACCCTAAGGGCTTTTTTCAGGGGGTACTCAAGGGTACACAGTACTGGCACCTCTTTTTATTGTTGTTGTTAAAAAGTGTGGCACTTACTGTAACAACTTCATGGTGACTACCAGCACCTATTTTTATAGAAAAGAAGCGCTGAGCCTAAGTAACACTTCTTGAGCATACACACCATGTCCAGTAAAAGAAAAGCACAAAGCTCCACATTTTTCTTCATTAACTCAAGCATTAGATACAGGTAGGTAGCCGTGTTGGTCTGAGTCGAAGCAAAATAGAAAAAAATTCCTTCAGTAGCACCTTAAAGACCAACTAAGTTTTTATTTTGGTATGAGCTTTCGTGTGCATGCACACTTCTTCAGATACACTTGAAACAGAAGTGTATCTGAAGCATTAGAAAGAGGGACTTTTTCAGCAGGGGGCCGGTCCACTGTCCTCATACGTTGTGGGGGGGGCGGATTATATTTTTTTGGGGGGGATGAATGAATTCCTATGCCCCACAAATAACCCAGAGATGCATTTTAAATAAATGGACACATTCTACTCATGTAAAAACACGCTGATTCCCGGACCGTCCGCAGGCTGGATTTAGAAGGTGATTGGTCCGGATCCGGCCCCTGGGCCTTAGTTTGCCTACCCATGGACTAGCTGATACCTAAGTATGAGCCTATTATGGAATTGGATTCTGTGATGCAGGGCAAATGTAGAGTATGCCTGGGCAATAAATCAGTATATCGCCCAGGACCAGTATGAGGAGCAAACCGAGATGTCTGTTTCACTCAGTACAGTAGTATATCATTGGTGAAACTGCCACCGTTCCTGAGTCCCTCTGCTAGCAGCGTTCTTCTTCACACAAATAGCATGTAATGGAGGGGGCTACACTCCTAGTATATTTTCATATGTTATCGAGTAGAAGACAACTTTCTAGTTGCACTCTCTCTAATTATGAGCTTCTTTTCCTAAAAGGTAAAACAAGGTCATTGTCTTGTAACTGTGGTAAATTAGTAGCGGAAAAGATTGAACAGCACATAATGCCAAACATTTTGACAAGCAATTAAATAATAATACTTTTGTACAATTAGAGCAGCAGGGGAGGAATAATTAGGAAGCAAATTTGTGCTGTTGATGGAGACATCAGGTACTAACAATTAAAGTAGCATGCCTGTAACCTTTCAAGTAGGGAAGAACTATTCTTAAGGAAATCACCAAAAGATAGTGACTTTATGGTGCATATTGTATGACACTACAATTGCCAACATTATTGGTGCTCAACCTTTGGCACAGGACTTTGTGGCACACCTGGATACCAATAGTTCTGTCCTCTATCTCAGTAAGGCATGAAGGTCTGTATGTGTACAACTTTAGAATAATGCTGTCTCATATTTGGACTTGATTTGTAGTACACCACAATAATTTGTAGTGCAAACATGTGCAATTATTAATTATAGCAAGTGTGGCTAATCTGTGGTCATCCAGATGTTTTTGGACTATAGCTCCCATTTACCCTGATCTTTGGCTATACAGTACTTACTGGGCTTGGAGTCCTAACAAAGACATACAGTAACAATCGTGACTAGAGATTGTAAAAGCTGAAATTTAAATTAGGAGCTGCCACTGTTGTATAGTAGCTAAGAGCTAACCTTGTTGGAGAATTGTATCTCTTTGCCACAAGTAACTACCATTTTATAATTTGCTACGATAAATACCTACTCAGACATTTTGTGTGCTTCAGGAAGAGAACATTGGTTTGCCAAGAAAGAAGAATCCCTCCAGGCTCCAGCTCTTTCATCTGTTTTTTGCTCTTTTAAATGTAATGACACTTTTGAATTTGGCTTAATTGCTGGTTTGGAAGCATACCTCCCAGCTTCCCCAGTGTTTCTAACCTCAGGCTAGCCTTATATCTCAAACCTGAACATGCTTATCTCAGGATTGAACAACAACAAAACAACAACAACAGCTCTAAAATTGAACTGAATATATTGCCCAGGAGTTGTTGCATTTAAATATAATTATGATATGTCATCACCTCATGTTGTCTAATGAGTGTAAGCACAGCTGAGGATTCTTTGTGTAAAATAAAAATGATCCCAGAATCTGAAAACACACAGATGCGGAAACCTATTTCAGTAGCTTGGATTGAAGTAAAATAGGAAGGTGAAGAAGAGCTGTGGCATGGATGAAGGGAAGGAGACAAAATGCTCACTTCCTGACTATATGAAGGTTACTTTCTGATTTCTGATCTTCGTTTTGTTATACATGCAGTTTCGTCCTTTCTCCAAACGGATGGTGGCAAAGTACAGGGGGGAAAGGAGAGGGTTGAGCTTTGCAAGCAAGAAGTCTCAGATTAAATCATTGATTTCTCCAAGTAGGGCTGGGAAAGACCTCCCCAAACCCCCCAGAGAACTGCTGCCAATCATTATTGACAAAATTGAGCTAGATGGACCAATGATCTGAATTGGTACAAGACAACTACCTGTGTTCTGTGGGTTGTTTTACCCTCTCCATCCACCCTAAAAGAGAATGATTAGGCCAAGTCACAGGAGTGAGCTTTATTATTGAAGGGGGTGTGGGAGGACATGTGAACAATGGTTTCCCGTCCATCTCAAGAGACACTGTCTGCTACACCAGGGGCAGGCATATCCCAGGCTTATGAAAGAGACTCCTGCTCCCTGTCTGCCCCATGATCCTAAAGGAACCAGAACCTCATGGGAAAACCATTCAATTAAAAGGAAGAATTATGAATTCATGGGTTTGTTTTGAGTACCAACTGAGCTCACAGTCCTTCCACACAAAAGTCCATTCCTGAGCATGTGTGTTTGTCATCTTGTTGCGGATTGCCTAGAGATCTACTGGTAGATCCAGATATAATAAATTAATTACCAGCTCTTCGGTCTTCCCACACCTGTGCTATACCACAGACCACCATTGCTCAAACTTTTCCACAGCTGTGAGAGGAAATGTTTTGTCTTCTTTAAAAAAAATCAACCTGACATTTCTCAGAATGACAAATTCTGTAGACTGGAAAAGAAAGAGAAAGTACTACTTCATTCAGTACATAATTAACTTATGGAAGTCACTAATCTGGATGATGATAGCTTTAAAAGGCGAGGGGATTCATGGAGCGATGGGTATCTCATTGGCTATTGATCATGATGGTTATGTGAAATCTCCATATAAAGAAGCAGCATACCACAAAATTCCAGTTTACCACAAAACATGTTTCAAGCCCTCCTCGTTGGCTTCCTTGATGCATCTGATTGGCTTCTGTGGGAGGTTGGATTCTGGGTTAGGTAGTCTGATCCAGCAGGGCTCTTAAATTGTTTTAATCTGTGTGCAGTGACATCTCCCAATTCATTACTCCTGCTCTTGCAATGAGAAGTCCTGATTATAAGTTGGAGAATGTGACTAAAGTGTTTGGCCAACGCTGACATGTCTTGCATTGGTGGCTGCATTGCATTACTTGAACATTCTCTCTTGTGCCTGACACGTGTTTCCATAGACAGATGATCATAAAAGCACTGTAGTTTTCTGAGAATATTATAAATTGAATCTATATCTATATTCCTTTTAGGGAACATGGTTATGTTTAAATTCACAAACATAGCACAACAGGGGTGAGGAACTTGTGGTCCTCCAAACATTGGATTCCAAGTACTACGGTATTCATCCCAGCCCAGTACGGCCAGTGGTCAGAGACTTCTTAAGGACCATTGGTTCCCCACTATGGTACTAGAGAGAATGTTGGTTTTGCCATTTACATTTGAAAACACCCATGTGTTTAGTTGATGGAAACAAGTCAGTGTTCGAAACTCCCATTGTTTTAGGCGCATTTTGCGACAGGGAATTTCATTAGCGCAAGCAGTTTCTGGGCGCAGTAGTGCACCTAAGATTTCTGATTAAAGCTGCAGAGTGGAAGGAAAGGAGGGCCTTTTTCTTCCTCCCTGCTTCCAGCTACTCTCTAAATACTGGAGAAGAGACCCTCTTAAAAATATTAGGGGGGTGGGCAGGGGAAGGACTAGATCATGTGAAAAATGGACATAATATTTTAGCTACAGTTCATTCATTTTCAGCTTTGTATTCTTGTTATAAAAAAGTACGCCTAGACATTCCGTTGTTACGCCCACAACCTAGGTTTAAAGTGCCATTTAGCTCCTAGCTTCAGTTTCTCAGTTTCTAACACTGAAACAAGCAAAGAGCTCTGGCACAGACACCAAAACAGAGCAACTGCTGCAGAGAATGCAGCATAGAAACATGTCTTGGAGATTATAGATTTGTTCTAATGTCATTTATCTGGAAGGCTGTGAATGTGGGAATTAAAATGTGACACGCAGATACCAGAAAAGCCACATGCAGAGTGTCAGTGCAGAGAAAGATTAACAGGGATGTTTGTTTTCAGCTGTACCATTGAGAAGGGATGTGGAAAGAAGAATGCTAAGGTGTTTGGGCAGATGCTCTCTATATATGTTGTCACATCTGTGACTGGAATTTCCTCTATTCTACAATCTACTCCATGGAACTGCATTGCATTCTTTCTTCTTTACCTCTTCTCCCTCCACTCCTAAATAAATATCAGCCACTGCTCTGTGTGTGGGTTAGCTGGTGTTTGTGGATGCTAAATTCAGTCATTTTGCAGTATGTGCTAGGGTTTGGGTAGGTTTTATCATTCCCTGTGGGACTGAGCATGTGTTGGATTTTAAATCCATTGCTTCTTTTGCATGGCTGAAATGTTTTGCCTGAGTTGAATTTTAGGAATGTGGGGGATTTGGGGGGGGGGACTTGGAAGTTATTGGTTACAAGGTGGCTTCATTATTTACTTCTTCCTTTATGCAAGCACTTGGCTGTCATTTCCACCCTCATTAACACACCGTAAAACAGCATTTTCTCCTCCTGAAGCATGATGAATAAAAATATTTGCCACATCTTGCGTTTGACATTTTTCATGTCTAGTCCTACTTCTGCAACAGAATGGCATCCTGATCTTAAACCACACCTAACAAGATGCTTCCTGCCAACCTAGCAGTTCAAAAGCATGTCAATGTGCAAGTAAATAGGTACCACTCCGGCGGGAAGGTAAACAGCGTTCCCGTGCGCTGCTCTGGTTCGCCAGAAGCGGCTTAGTCATGCTGGCCATATGACCCGGAAGCTGTCTGCAGACAAACGCCAGCTCCCTCGTCCAGTAAAGCGAGATGAGCGCCGCAACCCCAGAATCGTCCGCGACTGGACTTAACGGTCAGGTGTCCCTTTATCTTTAACAAGATGCTAGGTAATAACCTTTAAAGTAGGGAGCCTGAAAGAGATAGAGCCCTCCTCCCTATGATATTTCAATTTCTTCCCCTGACTTTTCATCTCTTCTTGAAAAATATTACACTAGTGAAACACTCCCTCCCCATTTTTTTTAAAAATTATTTATTTATTGCCTACTCCAATCAGCTACAGCAAGAAAATCCTCAGCAGTGGTCACACACATTTCTCTTCTACCTCAAGTCCATGCACAATTATGGTTTTCCCCATTATTAAGACCTCAGGAAACCAGGGTGGGCAAAGAGTTTTTGTTTGTTTGTTGCTTCTGCAAATGCTGGGGTACCTCCTGGTATCTGCCTTGTCTGTGGATGGTGCTGTTTGGCCACATCAAGATCAGTGCTCAGAGAAAGAATTCCCTATTATATCATGGTGTTTTTCTGAAATCGATGCAGAATTACAGAAAGTGCCCCCTCTAGTGATCAGTGAATATCGCATTAGCAAGCAGTGCCTTTTTCAAAAACTATGGAAAGAAGGTTTCATGATTTTTAAAAAATCTAACAGGTATTTGGGAATATTCCGTTTGAACTTGCTGATCAATGAAGTCATTAATCAGGTGGCCTTACTTCACCACATGACTCCAAGCTTATGATTACATTGTCTAGAAACGGAATCTGAAACTGACAATAGGGAGTTGCTGTGTCTATTTCTTACTATAGCTACTGACATTCCAAGACAGAGGTGGTCACAGTAATGTATTATAATGCAACTTAGAAGTTGCACAATCTAGTTTAAATCTTTCTGTGTATGCCTTGCATGAACTGATGTAAAAGCTTTCTTTTATCTTTAAGCAACCAAGTAGTGGGCTGATTTCTTTGTACACATGGAAAATGGAATACAGACATAACTGCAGTCTTGATGTTTCACCCCCAGTGGGGAAGTTTCCCTCATTTCACAGTTCAACCGAAAAGTCTTTTGGCAGCTAAAATGTAAACAATTGTGTAGTAATTATTTCCTTCTTATAACAGCTCTGAGACATCAAACACTTAATTCTGTGCATCAGTTCACATTTTGATGCCTTCAGCAGTTTATAAATATATACTGTAGATGACTTTTCCAGAGAAGCAATCAAGCCGTTTGTCAAAAGATTTCTGATTACCAAAAGAATTTTGCAGTTCAACATTGCTGGCTGTTTAATTTTCAACCATCTTTGTATTTGAACTTCTTGGCATTGGCTTGGGTCCAAAGAACATGTGGGTTAGTTTGCCACTCACAATGAAGCCTTTAGACTTGGGTGTCTCAGAGAGCGGGCCCCAAATTACTCCGCAAACGGAAAAATAGTTTGTGATATATAACAGGGAGTCTGCTAATAAAAGTCAAAAATCCAAGTTGTTGGATGGCATCAAAAGTAGCTCTTTACCTTTCGGCAAGGTAAAATTTAGTATTTTTATTAAAAGTATATAAATTTATTAAGAGTATATTTAGATATCAGCTACAATTTCTGCTTCATTTTAAAAGTGAGAGTGTCAAATCTGGTATATGATACATTTAGAAAGCTTTAGAAATATATTAAGAAACTTATAGATAAAAATAAGAATATGAAGCACTTCCAGGTGTGTTTGTTTATTTTAATTGGCTTCACTGTGGGAATAAAGTCCGTGTTGTGCTTTTCCGATTGTTCTGTCTCTTACAATTTTGAAGTGTCAAGCATAGCTCGAGTGGCTTTAACCCAAACGTAGCAGAGTTTTCCTGCACAGCACAGAAGCTAGTTGAGGTGGAAATGACTAGTCGGCTAGATGCAGAATAACTATTTACAGGATTTATTAAAAGAAAATAAAAGCAGCAGAGTTTATGCATACAAAGCAAAGCAAAACAAATCCCTCCCTCTCTCTCTCTCCAACCATACGCAGCACTCCTACTCCTAACACCCAACAAGAATCAACTGTGCTAGCATTCTT
This sequence comes from Zootoca vivipara, assembly GCF_963506605.1. Lineage (NCBI taxonomy): Eukaryota > Metazoa > Chordata > Lepidosauria > Squamata > Lacertidae > Zootoca > Zootoca vivipara. Next base: position 37,489,950 of record NC_083276.1, read on the forward strand.
AGATAACAGAGTTCAGTGCTGGTCATTAACCAATCAGAGAGTAGTTTCCAGGCCAGGCAGACCTTGGCTTTCTGCCAAGAGTAAATTGACACTGCCTTGAGTTAATTGTGTGAAGCAAGAATCTGTAAGTTTCCCATGAGAACCAATTAACAGAAACTGAACACTGTCAGCACAAGGTTTTTGATTTGTCAGGTCGAATGATCTCTCCTCTTACTCCTCCCCGCCCCCCCCCCAGTCTTGCTATTCTGGAAGGCTTCTCCTGAACCTCTCCCCATCACCTGAACCAATTTGTGGGAGGCGCAGAGCAGAGAAGAGCATAAGCAGAAGTCCTTGCACAGGGCTTTTGCTGATAGGTATTATTAGTTGAATCCCATCTGTGTAGTTTCTGCCCATCTCACGACGGATTCATAAATTGAGCAAGGCTTGCTACACACCTGAAATACATTGGGGCAGCAACCAAGCATCAGAGAAGGTAATCCAAATCATTCCTAAAGAACACTTTCTTTCATCCTGATTTTTGGGTATGGTTTCTGAACATGACAATTTATTGAACTTCTGAAGAACGTTGAAAAGCTCCTCCAGTGCCTTTGGGGAAGAGTCTTTTCTCATTTCTTGCCCAAATCAGGTGCTGTTAAATCAGCCTAAAATATATTGCTTCTACTCAATATGAAGATCCAATTACTTGTGTGTTAGTAAAACCTAACCTCGTTTTTGAACCGATGATGATGTCTAGCTGTTACAAGTGTTCTGGGAAGAAACTTTCAGAATTGTACACTTCAAGCAGTTTATATTCTCTCTTAATACATGCAAATATGTAGAACCCTGATTTCTTGTAGGCGCGTCCTACCCACTGAATAATGAATATGATCACCCCTACTGATTGATTTCAATCTTGAGCATGTTTTTCTTTTTCTTTATTATAATTCATTTAGAAGATAATCCCAAATATGGACAAAACAACATAAAAAAAATTCCTTCCAGTAGCACCTTAGAGACCAACTAAGTTTGTCATAGGTATGAGCTTTCGTGTGCATGCACACTTCTTCAGATACCAAATATGGAGTTATGCTTGGCTGTTCACTGCTGGCTATCTACTACCAGAAATAGATATCCAGCAATATAGTTTTGTATAAATTATTCTTGATAAATAGAAAGCAAATACAACTGACGAAGATAGCTATCTGTTAAATGGAACAAAGTAATCTGATAACCATATCAGAAGGACAAAATGTCTAGTTAGATTGCAATCTTCAATTCCTACTCAGCTGCACTAGCAAAGACATTTTTAAAAAAATAACCTGATACCAATCTGAAGCCTGCTTCTAGTATGCATAAACTTTTTTTTGTTCTACCAAATAATTAATATAGACCTAATCCCTCTTATCTGATTGATGTTGGAGCAGTAAAATGATGATTACTCAGTGCCTTATTACTGACCTGCATTTAAATTGCTTTGATAAGCATACTTTGATCAAAGAATAGAGACTTGGGATTTTGAGTGTATTTAAAAACTAGCATACTTAAAGTATGACTATTATTTTAGTATGCTACTGGTATTCTTATAAGGGTTGTTCTAAAATAATAATTAAAATGGATTTGCATGCAAAGATGTTCACGTGCTGCTTTGAAACACAACATATGAAAACAAAAAACACAGCAAGTCAATTGCAGTACACTGGTACCTTGGTTTGCGAACAGTCTGGTTTGCGTACGTTTTGGATTACAAACACGTCAAGTAGTCTTCTGGCGCATAATATGTCTATAGACCAGGTCACTATCATATTGTTTTGTTTTATGTTTATTAAGCAAATGGCTTGCAAACAGTTCCTTCCAAATATACATTATTTTTCTGAAGAAAACAGATCATGATCATTGAGTCATAAGGAAGTAGACTCAGTTTTCTGCACTGCCTTTCTCGTTTATACAAGGCAGCTTAAAAAACAGCAACAGCCTCATGCAGAAAAGGTCAAGCAATGGGCAGTATCCATCAAAGTAGTTCCATTAGCAAAAGGAATTCTAGCTGTGCAACAGAACAACCCCCTCTTTCCTCTCCCTGCAAGCCCCCTAAATGCATTCTGGGGTTCCCGCCAACCCTCTGGAGCAGATTTAGAGAAGGCTTGGGAGACCCATGGGGAGAGGAGAAGGAATGCAAGCTCCTTTACACAAATGGAAATCCTTGCACTAACAGAATTACTTCATTGGAAACCAACTAATAAAAGCCAGCAACAAATGTTTTGTTTTGTTTTCATCTCTTAAAAAAATTGCACCATAAATCAGCATTAAAAATCAGACTACACAGACAGGGAGACATGCAATAAATCCAGCCTCTAAAGGAGGGATGTGGTAACCTCAGCCCCTTGTGTATGTGTGTATCTCAAGCTGAAGGATGAATTGAATTAGCCAACAATTGCAAAATAAAACATTACAAGAACATTCAAAATTGTTTTGAAGAAACTGCAGCAGTATATTCATTATATTGTCATTAAAATTGTGAGCCTTTAATCTTATCTGTAAATGCTGTATATACTACTTACTGGTAAGTCTAACACATTAAAAGGTTTATTCTCCTTTTTGAAAATGCCATTTTAAATCTTCCCTGTGAGAAATGAAACAACAAAAAATAAAAATAAGAATGCATGCACCATACACACACCTTTTGCATGAATATGCATTTCAGTGTAAGTGTTGAAAGCAACATTTCCTTATTTGAAAGGCTGCTTGTTACTGAAGAAACAAAAGTAAGCATTCTAAATATCCTGTTGCATGTGCAAAAATACTCGTGAACAGTCTCAAACCTCTTTGGATCCAGTCATGGTAAATGCATCAGGTTCTGGGGGCCTTCTCTGATGCAACAGAGCAGTATGAGCAAACTGCATTTTGTACTTGCAATACCCCCACAAACTCAAGTCCAGGGCAGGTAGTGTGGTACTCTGGCTGTCCAAAACATCAGGAGGGCACCAGTTTGAAGAAGTCTGTGCTTGGAAGTAGGATTAGGCTTTATGTAGGAGAATAACAACATTGCTTGCTGTTCAGCGGCCAGGACTCCGGTTACTTTATTTTACAGTTGCCTAAAATAGGTTGAGGTCATTCTTGCAACAGGGGTGTGAGGAACAGGAATCTACGTTTAAATATGTTGAGGCACGCTTGTCATGATTTATTGGAAACTGTCAGGTCTGTAAACAAGACTGTTTGCAGTTAGAGAAACCCTTCTGTATGCTTATACATGGTTTTCTTTGTATTATGTGTACAGTGACAAACAAGAAACCTGCACAGGCATCTATTACAAAAGTAAAACAGTTTGACGGTTCCACATCTTTTGTCCGAAGGTCGCAGTGGATGCTTGAACAACTTCGCCAGGTTAATGGAATAGACCCTCATAAGGTGAGTAGTGACTTGTTCCCATTTAGTAATATTCTGTTTGTGTGATGCTTCATACCTTTTATTCTCCCTGTTTTCCAAAAGAAAAATTCACCCATTTGATTTGATTTTTTAAAAAAGAAAACCATGTCTTGTATTGGATGCTCTTTAAGTGCAGCCCTTCAGGACCTTGGGTATCGATTCCAAATGCTTCTATTTCCTTCGTAGACCTTTCTAGATTTCACCACTTTTTTATCTGTTCACCTTTGAAAAAGAAGTGTCTGGAATCCCAGTGTGTGTGAATAAACTTAACCCTACCTTTTAGGCTTTCATGTTCTCTACTTCTGCTAACTTCCTCTTGTAATACAGTAGAACCTCTATTCACGTCCCACTCTACTTAGGCCTGTTCCAGGTTTGCCGTGATTCGCGCTCGCGCAGAAGTGGCTTCCGCCGAATGTGCCTGCACACAACGGCGCTTCTACCAGCGACCTGTTTCACTATAAGGACGGGCCTCCGGAACGGATTGTGGCCATGAGTAGAGGTTCCACTGTAATCTGAACCACTATTTTGCCCCACTGTTGTATTGGGAATTTAATTAAATTAATATATCCAGGCAAGAAAACTTGTCCTCTTAACTAAACGTTTTATCTTTATGGTAAATAACACTAGAAGCAGTCCAGAAAAAAAACCTATAGATTTCAGCAAGATGTACCATTTTTAACCCTCATTCTTCCTGCTGTCTCTTTTCTTTGTACATGGGAGACAAAGTGATGTCTGACCCCATGCATATATGCAAGGACTACTAGAGAGTGATGATCCTGCTGGTAACATGCTAGAGGCACAGATAGGACCATCTACCTACTTCTTCGAAGCAGCACTGGCCCAGTGTGGTACCTGATGATGGATCATACTACTGTAGCTTGACAAATGGCCGTTTCAGAACCAGATGGGTTCAATGGCCTAGACTGCCTGCAGCATTCAGCCATAGTTCAAAACAGGGATAGTCAATATTATGCCCTCCAGGTGCTGTTGGACTTCAGTCCCCATCATTCCTTGCCATTGGCCATGCTCGCTGGGGCTGATAGGAGTTGTACTCCAATAACATCTAGAAGGCACCACATTGGGTACTTCTGGTTTAGAATTAATTGTGGTTTAAGACACACAAACATTTTTCTTACCTCCACGGCTGACCATGCCATGTGAGGGAAGGAGGAAAGAAACCACAATTTTATTTGCCTTGATGTGTGATCCTGGAATCCTGGTTTGCTTCTGGCTAAGGTTTGTTCTTGGCTTTAGCATTCATGACTTGTTTGGAGAAAACAAACCTCGAGTCAGGTTTACACTGTTTTTTTTTTTTTGTTTTTTTTTTAATTATATTTTTTATTAAACATTTTATCAACACACATACAGAACACAAATACAAAAAGTAAACATCAAAATACAGAAATACAAAAATACAAAAATACAACAAAAAAAATATATATCATCTCTAATCCATTTTAATATTCATTGTCCTCTGGCTTCCCCAATTCCCTACTATCTGATTTTCTTTTTTATAAACTTCTGTAGCAGTTTCTAAATCATCCTTCTTACCCATCATATAGTCTCTTTAACACTTCAAAAATTTCATCTTTATATCATCTATCATATTTTCTCCCTTTCAATCTTCTATTATTTCCCTATTGCCTTAACTTCTTTATTTTCCTGGATGTTCAAAATCTAGTTTTCAAATTCATACCCTATGTATATTTTAAATTTCTTCCAATCTTTTAAAACTTTGTCATTTGTTTGGTCCCGGAGTCTTCCTGTCAATTCTGCCAATTCCATATAATCCATCATTTTCATTTGCCATTCCTGCCTCGAAGGCAGTTCCTCTTTTTTCCAATATTGTGCTATTAAGATCCTAGCGGCTGTGGTGGCATACATAAACAAATTAACATCGTCCTTGGGGATTTCTTCCCCAATTATTCCAAGCAAAAAGGCTTCCGGTTTTTTCAAAAATGTGTTTTTAAACATCTTTTTCAACTCATTATAAATCATTTCCCAGAAGCCTTTTATCTTAGGGCATGTCCACCACATATGGTAGAATGAGCCAACATCCTGCTTACATTTCCAACATTTATTGTCGCTTTTGTGATACATTTTAGCCAGCTTGACCGGCGTCAAATACCATCTATACATCATTTTCATCAAATTTTCCTTCAACACAGTACAAGCCGTAAATTTCATACCCTTCTTCCACAATTTTTCCCACTCCGACATCATCACATTATGACCCAAGTCCTTGGCCCATTCAATCATCACTGATTTTGTTTGCTCATCTTTCAAATGCCATTCTAGCAACAAATTATACATTCTAGACAAATTCTTGTAGTCTGTCTCTAATAACTCCGTTTCTAATTTCGACTTTTCTGTCTGGAATCCTATTTTTTTATCTAGCTTGAATGCTTCATTTATCTGCACATACTGAAACCAGTCACTCAACCTATCTTTCAGTTGTTCATATGGCCTTAACTTAAAGTGGTTTCCCACCTCCATCAGGATATCTTTGTATTTCAACCTATTCTCATCCATATTTGTCCTTTTAGGTTTCTTTGCCTCAAGTGGTGAGATCCACCTAGGAGTTTTTCTTTCCAATAGATCTTTGTATCTAATCCAAACATTAAACAATGATTTCCTAATTATATGGCTTTTAAAACCTTTGTGTAATTTTACTTTATCATACCATAAATATGCATGCCAACCAAACGCATTATCATGGCCCTCTAAATCCAACAAGTCATCATTGTCTAACAAAAACCATTCCTTCAACCAACAAAAAGCTGCGGCTTCAAAATAAATCTTTAAGTCTGGCAAGGAGAATCCTCCTCTTTCTTTTACATCAGTCAAAAGTTTGTATTTAATCCTGGGTTTCTTCCCCTGCCAGACAAATTTAGACAGTGTCTTCTGCCACTCTTGAAAACATTTCATTTTGTCAACTATCGGTAGGGCCTGAAATAAAAACAACATTCTCGGCAATACATTCATTTTAACAGTTGCAATTCTTCCCATTAAGGACAATTTCAACCTTGACCATACTTCCAAATCTCTTTGGATTTCTTTCCAAAGTTTCTCATAATTGTCTTTATACAAGTTCAAATTTTTTGACGTCATATTAACTCCTAGGTATTTCACCTTTTTTACACACTTCAGTCCTGTGCAATCCTCTATATTCTGTCTCTCTTGCAATGTCAAGTTCTTTTCTAGTACTTTAGTTTTCCCTTTATTTAACTTAAAGCCTGCCACACTGCCAAACTCTTGAATTATCTGCAGTACTCTCACTGCACTCTGTTCAGGGTTCTGCAAGGTCAGTACTAAATCGTCTGCAAAGGCTTTTAACTTATATTGTTTTGTACCCACTGTAATTCCTTTAACACCATCATCGTTCCTTATCATGTTCAACAAAACCTCCAGAACGGAAATGAATAGCAGGGGGGAGAGTGGGCACCCTTGTCTTGTTCCTTTCTCAATTCTTATCTCTTCTGAGACCACATTATTTACAATAATCTTAGCTCTTTGCTCAGAGTAAATACCATTAATCCCATTAACAAAGTTTTGGCCAACCTCCATTTTTACAAAATTTCTTTTCATAAAATTCCAAGAGATATTATCAAAAGCTTTTTCGGCATCTACAAAAATTAACATTGCTTTGGTGTTTATTTTCACTTCCAATCTCTCAAGAATATCTATTATAATTCTCACATTGTCTTTCATATGTCTACCAGGCAGGAATCCTGCCTGGTCTTTATGAATTAAGTCTTTCAACACCCTTTTCAATCTTGATGCCAAAATACTAGCAAATATCTTATAGTCCACATTTAATAAGGAGATTGGTCTGTAATTTTTAACCTGAGTCTTATCCACATCCGGTTTTGGTATCAGAGAGATAAAAGCTTCTTTCCAAGTCTCTGGTGCTTTGCCCCCCCCTAAAATCTCATTTGCTACCTCCATTAATGGTTGTATCAACCAGTTTTTTAATGTTTTGTAGTACTTGGAGGTAAGTCCATCAGGTCCTGGGGCTTTGTCGTTTTTCAATTCTTGTATTGCTGTTTCAACCTCCTGTCTTGTAATCAATCCATTCAGTAGGCTCTTTTGTTGTGTTGGAATTTTTTGCAGTCCATTTTCTTTTATAAACTTCTCAATTCCATCTAAATCTTCTTTTTCCCTTTTATATAACTGTTTGTAATATTTTGTAAAGCATTTCCGTATCTCTGCAGGGTTCTCAATAGATTTTCCTTCATCCATAATCTTTATAATTGTATTCTCTTTTTGTCTTTTCTTCAATTGCCAAGCCAACAATTTTCCACATTTATTGGCCGATTCGAAAGATCTTTGCTTCATTCTTCTAATTTTCCATTCAATTTCTTCATTTATTATTTGGGAGTACTGCACCTGCAAAGCTTTTATCTCTTTTTGAACTTCCTGACTTTTTGGATTATCTCTCAATTTTTTTTCTTTTTCTTTCAATTTGTCTAAAATCTTTTCCTTCTTTTCATTCCTCCTCTTCTTCCAAATTGTATTCTGTTGAATCAAGAATCCTCTCATTACTGCTTTGCCGGCATCCCAAACCATTGTAATATTTTGTCCTTTGTTCAGATTTAATTCAAAATAATCTTTCAACATCTTCTGGGCCTTATTATTTATCTGCTCATTTCTCAGTAGAGAGTCATTCATCCTCCATCTAAAAGAACCCTGCAGGTACTGTTTTAACTCCATTAAAACTGCGTTGTGGTCTGAATAAGTTCTGGGGCATATCTCGCTTTTTGTCACTTTTGGACATAAGTCCTTTGTAATCCAAATATAGTCCAATCTACTTCCTGACTTTTGCGAGTCCGAAAAAAAGGTGAACTCTTTTTCTAATGGATTTTTTAGCCTCCAAACATCTACTAAATCAAAATTCTCCACCAAATCAAAGAATGTTTTTGGAAGCTTGCCATCATTAGATATTTTTTGTCTTTGAGTTCTATCCATCATAGTCGATACAGCCCCATTAAAATCTCCCATCATTATGATCTTATAATCCAAATATTCCAACAGCGCAGTATGAATGTTCTTGAAAAAGTCTGATTTAGCTTCATTTGGTGCATAAATTCCAAGTATCAAACATTTTTCGCCTTGCAGAGATATTTCCACTGCGATATATCTCCCTGTTTCATCCTTAAACAATAGTCTAGGGTTATATTTTTCCTTTACATAGATGACTACCCCTCTTTTCTTAACTTTATCAGAAGATATAAATTCTTGGCCCAATAACTTATTTTGTAAAATTCTTCTATGAGTCCTAATTACATGGGTCTCTTGTAAACAGATAATGTCCAAATTCTGTTTTTTAACTACATGATAAATCTTCCTTCTTTTAACGCATGAATTTAGTCCATTCACGTTCCACGAAAGTACTCTTAACGCCATCTTGTTTTACTTTAAAGTTTAATCTTCGTCTCCTGGTCCAGCGCCAATCCCTGCTCCTGCTCCTGCCAGCAATTCTAAATCGAATGCTCCTGGTCCAGCTCCTGCTCCCAAACCTTGGCCTCCTCCAGTTGGTGATTTAAAATCCTCTGCGTGGCTTTCCAAAAATCTTCTTTTATCCTCAACCGATCGGATCTTGTATTCTTTTTGTTTGTATTTAAATGCCAGGCCTTCTGGAAATTTCCATTTAAAGAAAATATTTTTCCTCGTCAGAATCGTTGTCAGGTCTAAATATTTATTTCTTTTAGCCAAAAAGAATTTAGGAGTTTCTTTAAACAAAATTACCGTATGCTGGAGAACTTCCAATTTTTTCTGGTAGTGGTGACCTAGTATCTTATCTCTTTGCTCCTTTGTTTGAAAAACCACTATACAGTCATTCAAGAAATTGGAATCCTTTTTCTTTTTTGGGCCTACTCTGTAAGCCCTCAAAATAGTGGCTTTTATCTCTTCTTTGTCCAGGCCCCACCAATCAGAAAATTCTTGTGCGATTAAATCTCCCAAATCTCCTTTTCCCTTCTCCAGCTCCGGCAAATTCCTGAGTCTTAATTGATTCTCCTTATCCCGTAGTTCAATAAAAGCAAGCCTAATTTGTGTTTCTTCCTGCAACTTTTCTAAGTCTGTTAGCTTAGTTGTTTCAATGTCTGTTACTCTCACATTTAAACCAGAGACCTGTGTTTTAACTTCCTGAAGATCTTTTTTCATCACACCAAATTCTTCTTTAAATTCCTGGAGACACTTTGTGGTGGCTTTTACCTCTTTAGTTAAACTTTGTAGACTCTGCTTATTTTCTTTCATAAATTCCAAAATTTGCTCTTGAAAAGCTTGATCTTTAGAATCCCTTCTCAATTGCATTTTTTTGTCGGTGCCCGACATTTTTTATTTATATATTCCACCTTTATGATTGCCAAATAATTTGTAATCCACCAGGCAGCTAATGTGCCTTTCCAAGCCAGAAAACTGTAATCCACAATGCAATTATTATGTCTCTAATTCCAAAGAGATGCCTTCTTTGCAGAGTCCCCAATTTTATAATCCACTTAGCAGCTAGCGTGCTAGACCAGTGGGATTCCTGCCCTTAAAATTATTTTGTAATCCACACAGCAGCCAACGTGCTGGAAATCACATAAGTTCTTCCACAACCAAACCAAAAATCATTTGTAATCCACACAGCAGCTGATGTGCTGGAACACACTTTCTCTTTCTCCAAAACCCAAAATATTTTGTAATCCACACAGCAGCCAACGTGCTGGAATTTACTTTCGTTTCCTCTTAGTTCGAAACACCCCTGTATTACCAACAGAGGCTGCAATGCTGGAAAACACTCACTTTCCCCCAGCTGGCTCCCAAGGTCATCAAACCTTCTTGTAACCCAAACAACTGGGTAGGTGCTGGAAATCAGGCTCCTTTCTCACAGGCGGCAAGTACTTTCTTTCTGTCCATAGGGGTATAGTCAAAATCCAACAAAGTCTATTGCAGTCTTCTTAATATAACTTAGTTCCAACAATGTGGCAAGTCCTTAACTCTCAAATAACACTGTCTCCAATTTTACAAATAGTTAAAAAGAGGCAGACTTCAACAGCTCTTTTTCAGTTCTTTTGAGGCATTGTTACACTAACAAAGCCTCTATTCTCTGGCTGAGCTGACAGGTCCTCCGTTTCCAGCAAATGACTCCCTTTAGATCTTTATTGCTTAATTGCTTAATTGCTCTCTAAGTACACCTAAATCGTCTCCCCCCCCCCTCTCTATGGGGGAGGTTTGACAGCTCTCCAGAAAGAGTCTTAGAAAGAAAAAAGTCTTTGCGGCTTCAGTAACTTTTGCTGCTGCCGTTTCAATCAGTAGAAAGGGGCTGGCTTCCTTCTTTTAAACCCCTTATCCGTGGCCAATTTATTCCAAATTAAGTCAGATTAATATCCTAAGTACTCACGGTCCATTCTTTAGCCTTTTGTTAGGAAGAATCGCCCGCTGTTGCCATTCAGTCCTGCGGCTTCACGCTGTCAAGGAGAGTGCTGTGTCCACCATAGCGCTGCAGCTCCGACCCCCTCGCTCTCGGGGGCTCAAAATTAAGCCTTTCCGGGGAAGGGGGAGCCCGCAAAACTGCGCTGCCGGACCGTCCATGTTCTCAAGAAGCCCCTCTTGAGATTTCTGAGGGCGCCCGCTTCGCCGGAGCAGGGCGCCCAGTCCTTGACGCGTCGGTTTCAGCTCAGCTGAACTGAAACCCGACTGAATGGCTGCGCGGCACGACAGGAAGCTCAGGTTTACACTGTTAAGGTCAGACTCTGGCTCATTTCTTCCCCTGTCAAGAGCAGGGAAAGAGCAAAACACTTGTGAGCATTGTTTTTATTCCATAAAATTTATATATAATTTGATTGTTAAACTGTGGTTTAATCAGGGGGTTTTTACCCCTTCAAAATACAGTATGGCTTAACTGTAGTGTAAACTGGTGTTTGACTCTTCGTATTAAATGGGAGTGGAGTTAGCCAGGTTAAACAACCTCATGCCATCTGTTGCTGAATTTCCTTTAGCAATTTTGCTGGCTTTTGTAGTAGTTCTAGTCATGATATTCTACATTATAATATGGAATTGCATACATGATATACATTTTCAAAAGTTGCAAGAAGTTGGGCTATACATAATCAGTGTACATCATTTTCTTTAACATTTGCTTTGTTTTTTTAAAAAAAATCTCATGCAGTACGTACAGCTTTATAAGATTAAAGTATTTCTCCTGTAATTCTAATATTATTCCTTCTAGGATTCCCCAGAATTTGATTTACTATTTGAAAATGCTTTTGACCAATGGGTAGCAAGCACAGCCTCTGAAAAATGTACATTCTTTCAAATTCTCCATCACACCTGTCAGCGGTACCTTACAGACAAAAAGCCAGAATTTATTAATTGCCAGTCTAAAATTATTGGAGGTAAGTCTTTGTGTTTTGATTTGAATGGGTGGCTCAGCTCATTTCAGATCATTATACTAATGAATTCTTCTAATGTGTTATGCCTAAAAATCTGCAGTGGCTGAGGCAATCCGTCTGGGTTTCAGTGACAGTTGTAAACATAGCAGTTTACATGAAATTATCAAAATCTGAGCCAAATAAAAGATTTTATAAATTGATCTGATGGGTCTTAAGCCTAGATTTCCCAGATTTCCAGCTACTTGTATGTAGTACCTCTTGTTTCAAAACTGCAATTTACCTTGGAAGAAATATTTCCTATATAATTATTTCTTTCCTGGCTTTAATCTGTGGTGCTTTAGTGCATGAGGATACTGCCTCCAGTTCGTGTCTTACTTCTTACAGATATTGATTTAAAAGGCTGAAAATTTAATTCCTTTCTCTGCTGATTTTGTTCTTTCCCATTTAGCAAACATTGATTTTGCCAGTGTTTCTTAAAGAGCTAAATTAGAATGGGTGTTGTCAAACAATAGCCACTTTCATTTATGCACTGCTTTATTATGCCAAAACATCTTCGCTTATGTACCAGCCTTAATTGATGTCAGCAGAGCATGCAAGGGCAGCCGTGCATGTTGTTGCTTCAGATAACAGAAATCTTTGTCTGACTCTCCCAGGGTTTGTGATATATGTGTTCCAATATCTTCTGGTTGTTTCCAATGAAATCCCTTGTAGTCAGATTTGCTAGCTGTCAACTAATTGAATTGGCCATTGAAGTCTTTAAAGCAGCTGGAGAAAAACATGCTACCCATAAACTTCTGCACCAAGTTTACTTCTTATTTGTTGTCTCCCGGTCACCAAAGAGAATCTGACAGCACAATTGAAAACTGCTCCAGAGCTGCTTGTAATTTAAGATCAACTGAACTTCAGAGATACAAAATGACATAATTCATAATGCATTATATAGTTTACTTCTTCTTGTTAAAGGTACAGTGGTACCTCGGATTTCAAACGCCTCCATAGTTGAACCTTTTGGAACTCAAACACCGAAAACCCGGAAGTAAATGCCTCAGTTTTTGAACGCGTCTCCAAAGTCGAACAGGAAACGTGGATGCCGTTTTGAGGCTTCCGCTTCCAGTGTTCAGTTTTCGAACGTTTCAGAACTCGAAAAGACTTCCGGAACGGATTACATTCGAGAACCGAGGTACCACTGTATTATCAATAGGAAATGCTTCTTTAAATCCATGTGACCAGAAAAATTAGGAATATTTGGTGGTGGTGGTGGTGGTACTGCTATGGTTAGCCTTTTATTTATAGTCATTTTTGTATACAAGTTCTCTGTTAAAGAACTTCTTAATGCTTATTGTGGGAAGCAAAGGGAAAGGATGGTTGGATTGAATTATTCTAAATAATTGGCTTCCTGGGTTTCACTTGATGCCAACTATCCAGGGCAAGTACTAGATCCACCAAAGGTCTAGTCCCCTTCATGCCTTCTTCCTTGCTCAAGTGAAAGGCCATGGGCACAAATGCAAGCTGGAGCTTCAAACACGAGGAAGTAGCATTGGCATCTACATTGAGAAATTAGCCTTTAGTGACATCATTCTGGAGCAGGATCTTTTGTGCCTTCTCATTTCCTCTTACAATGCTTTTGGCATGTAACATAATATGGGCAATATCAGTCTCAGAACTGCAATGCATACTTCTTAAACATTGTCTTTTGTTCTTTTCCATAATCTTACATTAGATTCAGTGGAAAATTGATAAAGAAATGGGAGGGAATGGTAAAAAATGGGGTGGTAGAATGTATAGGAAGGTTTTAAGAAATTATGTTGAAAGCTGAGGCACAGGGATTTGCCCTTTAACTTGTACTGAGAAGACAGAATTCATTCAGCTTTTCTGCTCTCTGTATCCTCTTCTAGCACATATTTGACTCCCTTATCATCCAGAGTTTCAGCTGCTTCCCTAGCCAGTGTCCTGCTACTAATGCAGGCTTCCTCAACCTTGGCCCTCCAGATGTTTTGGGCCTACAACTCCCATGATCCCTAGCTAGCAGGACCAGCGGTCAGGGATGATGGGAATTGTAGTCTCAGAACATCTGGAGGGCCGAGGTTGAGGAAGCCTGTACTAATGTATTTAAATATTTTTTTACGTAGGTGATGTGACGGACAGACCCTGTATCCAGTCATGGCAGAGTGGTGAAACAACAGATCAGGAATGGGTAGAGAGTAAAAAGGTAGAATTTGACGGTTTAAAGGGCCAATGGTGCCTGGCTAGAGAAGCAGCTGGGGGATTAGAGGTTTGTTAGGCAGGACACATTGGTTTAACTCTGGAACCGAAGAGATCCTTGAATGGGACTAGAGATGTTTTTAGGAGCAATTTGATTTATTGGAAATAAGTAAAGTTCTTAATTACATCTGTATAACTAAGTACTGTACCTTTGCTAGCAAAACCACTAAGCTTTATCCCTCATAGAGTGCTTTACAGTTTTGTTTCCATCATGCCCTCATCTTTATTTTCCCCCCAGTTCAGGAAATAAATGGTCATAGGACACCCACAACAATAAGAGTCCTTGTTGCTGAATTGCAGCAAACAGTTCCACAGGCACAGAATCTCTTAATTCAGATTTGTTTCTGATAGGAGTGTCTAAGTTTAAACCACTCAGACCCAGTAACGTGACCTCGCTCCCTCCTTTACTAAGGGAGCTTGCCACAGTTAGCCTTCTTGGTTTTAGCAATGTGCTCCTCAAATTCTTTTTTAATGTCCCTTATTGTATGAATGCGCATATTTTGCCTAGAAATGGTATGCATGTGCAGATAGATTGTTTTAAAATTAGGAAATGAGAAGGCAGTCTTCTTATTTAATGAGCCATTACCTGGTGTGTAGACCTTTGGAAACCATCCCAGTGCACATATTGATTTACTGAGTGGCCCTGGCAAAGCCACAGTTTGTCAGCTTCAACTCACTATCTGCAATAGGGATGCTGTGACTTATGATATAAAGCACTTGACAAATTGAAGTGCTATATAAATCCCTAAATAGATGGACCATTAAGTTGTGAGCATTGCAGGCTCAAGAGGCCCTGCCAAAACATTTCTCATGGCACCAACAAGATAAGATTTCACAAACTTTGCTTACAATTGCTGGGTGCAAAAGCAACATTTTCTGGTTTAGGAAATTTCTGTAGTAAAGCAGCTATTTTCTTCCTTTTTTTTACTGAGGCTTGGTGTTGAGGAAGGTGCATCTCTGCTTGAAATGCCTTTTAAAATGTGACTTTTCCTCTGCAATGGAGCATTGATCATTTTAAAAAAGAGCAAATTTGTTATCTGCCCAAATTGTTGTAGGTTGTTGCTTAGCTGTCAAGAAAGCATTTCATCCTAGTTTTGAACATTGCCTAAAATGTTGGAAATTGTGCTAAGGGAGTTGCTGCAAAATAGAAATTAAAACTTATTTGAAGTATGTCAAATAATGGTGCTATCCAGTAGATCCACTTAAGTATTGATTTCAGTGGGTCTACCCTGAGTACGATGTGGTTGGATATCTCTCATCATGCATTTTTGACATCAACATTGTGGCTTCCCTCTTGCTGCTTACATTTTAGGGCAGGGGTTCCCAACAAAATTTTCTCAAGGACCCCTCATCAAGCCGCTATTGTGACAAGGACCCCCATTAATTCCTAATCCTAAAATTAAAAAGTGAGAGCCAAATTAAGAGTCTTTTTATATTTTATATTTATACGTTTTTTACAGTTACAACAGAGTACTCCATCAGTATACAGTTAGTTTTAATTTTCAGTTCTTAATGAGATGAGTTAAATCTGTCCTTTGAGTCCATTATTTCTGAAATATTAGGTTTGTTTACAAACACTACTGTTTTGCAAAGAGGCAGCGCGCGCCAGGGAGGAGGGAGGGGAATGGAGAAGACAGGGTACCTGCGCAGTAGCGCACAAATGAAGCCGACGCGCGCAAAGCATCTTGGGGAGGTGAGCGTTAGTAGAATGTGCGCGCTGCCTCTTTGCAAAACAGTAGTGTTTGTAAAGCGCCACCTAACAGCAGAACTACTACAGCAGAACTACTGCCTCTATCTAATTCTAGTTTTGCGCTAGACTCTGCTCATGCAGGAAGCGGCCAAAACAAAAAATCTGTTATCATACAAAATATATTTAATATATTTTTTTATTCTAATAGCATCTTGCGGACCCCTCTGGGGGTCCGCGGACCCCTGTTGGGAACCACTGTTTTAGGGCATTGTGAAACTGGATAACATTGGTGATTATTCCCAAGGTGCATATGGATTGCTGTTAAAGCAATACCTTTGCTGGTTGCTGTTCAAGATATTTTTCTATTGGCACATCTACCATATAGGTAGTTGGTGAGAATACAGCAAGACAGGAGACAGGAAAGTTAGCAGCTTTTTCATTATTTGCAGTATTTCATCCCATAGTAGGTTCAGGTTACTTATTCCTATCTGAGTACATTCCTGTCATCATTTTTAACTCAGAAATGAAGAAAAGAATGCATTTATGGACTATTATGGTCATGGTTATTTAAGCTAAAAGCGTGATACTAGTGCTGATTACTTGATTATTATTTTTGTACCGTACTGGCTAACTTTAGGTCAAATTGGTGTAATCAATCATTTTACGTTAGCCTACTTCTGTTCTAAGAAAGCTGATATCTGTGCTATATTCTTAGAAGCTGGTTTATTGTGGAAGGATGTTATAGCTCATTTGAGGAGACTGTCATTAAATTGTAGATGGTAAGAAAGGTTCTCATTCAACAATATTTTCTCCAGTAACTTATAGTTTTATGCGCTGCTATTTCAGCATTATTTTGCATAGCTTTCCCTAAGGTCCAAGAACTGGCACAGCATCGCTAGTAATTTTCCTCTCTTGTAGAAGAGGGTTTTATATCCAAAATACACTATCAGCATATTCTGTGATGAATCCCTCAAATTTGGAAATGCCACTGTTACAGTCTGTAACGAAAGTCAAGAGCCTTTAATTCTTTCTGAACTGATGTTCTACAGTAAAATACCTACTTTTAATTATTATTTGGGGCCCTCAGTTTCTGAACATAACAAATCCCTTGACGTTTCCAAAATATACATTTCCCTAGAAAGCATCCAAAGCAACAATCCTAAGTGTTTATAGGCAGATGTAAATCCAACTTAGTTCAACGAAGCTTCTTCCCAAGGTGTTGTATCCCACAAAACTCTACTCAAAGTAGAACCATTGAAATCAATGTACCTTATCCATGTCTATTAATTTCAGTAGGTGTACTCTGAGAATAGGGGATGCGGGTAGCGCTGTGGATTAAACCACTGAGCCTAGGGCTTGCCAATCGGAAGGTCGGCGGTTCAAATACCCGCGACAGGGTGAGCTCCTGTTGCTCAGTCCCAGCTCCTGCCCACCTAGCAGTTCGAAAGCACGCAGTGAAAGTAGATAGGTACTCTGGCGGGAAGGTAAACGGCGTTTCCATGCACTGCTCTGGTTCGCCAGAAGCGGCTTAGTCATGCTGGCCACAAGACCCTGAGCTGTATGCCGGCTTCCTTGGCCAGTAATGCGAAATGAGCGCCACAACCCCAGAGTCGTCCACGACTGGACCTAATGGTCAGGGGTCCCTTTACCTTTACTCTGAGAATAGCTAATGTTTGATATAAGTAAAGGTCCCTTTCCAGAATAACTTACGGCTGTTGCCCGATCAATGTAAATCACGTTGGGCAGTTCTGGAGTGCAAATTTATTTCCCTGAATTAGTTCTTTTTTTTCCTCCAGCGTACGTTGCAAAAAATTGCTAGTTGAATACAGGTGGTTTTGGGGGTGGAAACCTTGCTTCCTGTAACCTTTTTATCCTGGACAGCTGGCTGGAGTTACTAATGGATTATCCAATTCTATTTCCTTGGAGGATATTTTGCCACTGTGATAGTTAATGAGTCATTTGCTTTTCACCAGCCAAGTATTGGCTTAGATTAGCAAAGCATCCTATAAATAGCCCACATGGTGATGGTGATAGTTTTGCAAAACACATGTTTTAAAAATCCTTTTGGATTTTAAATTCACCAGAACTTTCAAAAGTGCATACACACACGTTTTTGTTTTTTGTTTTATTTTTTAAAAAGAGCAGAAAATTTATTCTGCTGATCTTACATGAGTCTTGGTGTATTCTGATCCAGGCAGACCAACATGCAAAGAAACCGAAAGCAGCTCTTGAAGTTCCCATCCCATTCATGTGATAGAAGCAGAGTGAGACTTACTGCCGCTCCTCCCAATTTGTTCTAGTTTAATGTGACATGCAGCCATGGAAATTAACTCTCTCCCAGGACCTCCATACACACTTCCCAGGCTTGCATCCCGGAGAGGTGACTTCATTGTTTCTAACACAGCAGTTTGACTTCACCCTGGGGGAGCACTCCATTGTCTCTCGAGACAGACGAATCCCAACCATAGCTGCCAAGTTTTCCCTTTTCTCGCGAGGAAGCCTATTCAGCATAAGGGAAAATCCCTGTAAAAAAGGGATAACTTGGCAGCTATGATCCCAACAATAACACGCTACTAATGTGTTACTTTTCCAGCAGAGGTTCTTTTTAGTTATTACTATAAATATTTTTAAAATATCATAATCGGTATCGAGAGGTATCGAGACCCCTATAATCTGCCTTAACGTTAACTTCCACTGGAACATGCTGTTTCCACTGTAAGTAACCTAATACAGTATGTTTGTGCTTGATAGTGATAGCTACCATGTTAAAAATGAGGCGATCAAATGTTTCAGTAGGCATATAACGCCACCTAGGATTCAACATAGCCTGGCATCTTATTTAAAGGGATTTTTGCCTATGCATTCAGCATGCAAGCAATGCATGTTGGAGGGTTTCCTGGCTGGTATTCATCTACACTAACTTTCTGTACCAATAAAGCAGTGCAATATTGGTGCAACATGATAAATGCCTGCATGTCTCACAGTGGATACCCTCCTGCTTTGCACACTTGCTTGAGTTGCCACACCACCCCAGCAGGGGCCATTGTAGAAGAGGCATTCCCCAAACTGAAGAATTCAAGATCTGCTTACCTTTACAAAGTATTGCCTGAAACAGCCCATTTCGCACTGCTTCACTGCAGGGCTAGCAAGTTCTAGTTTCGTTCGCAGATAAATCACATTAAGAGGAACTCCAGTGGCCAGGGAGTGGGACCAGACTTCTGCCACTTCTCACAGCACAAGGTACACCTTGTAGTAGTACCGGTAGTAGTAGTAGTAGTAATTATTTTGATTTTAATTTATTACTTTACTTACTTACTTACACCCTGCCCATCTGGCTGAAATCTTAATACCAGTAAAAAATAAAAAAGCTTGACAAAAAAAAAATAAGACATCCCCTGAAAATAAGCCGTGCTGTGTTTTTTGGAGGAAAAATAAATATAAGACGGTGTCTTAAAATGTGAGAAACACGGTATCTCATAGGGGAGCTGTTGCATAGGTCTACACAGAAACAGTTTCTCAGCAAAATTTGCTTTCATGTTAATTGTAAAACCACCTTATCCTCTGATATTCAAGGAGGTTAAAGTGTTCATATAGCACTGCTTCTTTAATTCAGACATTTGAGAAGCTTAGCTGATGAGGGTCAAGGCGATTTCACCAAGCGAATTGGTATGTTAATTTCAACTTAGTTTGCTCTAGCAGATGCTAAGCAATGCATCCCACTGAAGCTTCATTGTCAGAAGCTAATATTTTTGCATGCCAGAGTTCATAAGCTTCATTGCTCTTCTCAGTAGCACAGAAAAGCACCTTGTTAGAAAGTGGTTAGGCAGTATACCATGTTTTTGGTTTTCTTCCACTTACTAACTTAATGAACCAAAATGAATAACCTAAATATAGCTGTTGCCTCATTGTTAGAGCTAAGATCAGTTGCCATATTGTGGACATGTTGTGTGTGGAATCTCTGGAAACCAAAACAGGTGGAGACAGGAGCAGGGCCACCCCCCCAAATCTCAGAAACAGTCTGGAGCCAAGGACTGCACATACATGGTATCCTGGTAACCTGTGCCTCCATTATCTCAATTCAGGCATTTCCTTTCCTGGTTAAGCAAATACCTGTGGGCAGGAGAGCAGATAGAAGCATGCTGGCTTAGCCGTGGCTCTGTTGCCCTCCATGTTTTCAAAGACATCTGTGCAATGGGGGAAGCCTCTTGTACTCATGGAGATTTCTCATGTGATTTTCCATGAACTCTGATTTTCCAGAATTCTGAGCAGGACGTTTTTGCTGGAACTCAACAGATGCACCTCCCAGGTGGGCTCCATTGCCATTATAGAAGAACAAGGGAGGTGTTCATGGTGAGCTCTGGCACTTCTTTTTCTATAAAAATCGCATTGGTTCTGAGCCACTCAGAAGTCTCCATGTTCACAGGAGACTTCCCCTATTAGTCCCCCTTGAACTCATGGGTGGAGATGGGATAGAGGGCAGCACACTCTTTCTCCCTCCCTCCAAAATGTGTTTGTTTAACCAAACTAGTAGATGTCTGAATAGGGATATTGGCATGAATGTTTCTACTGTGAAATGCTACGGGCAAGAAGTGAGAGGTTAGAAAATAAATAGTGTTTACAGAGCTAGCCAGTGTTTTCTCCCAACTTCTTTGCCACAGCTGTTTCAACCTCTCATGAATTTTTGACCAGGAATGCTCTGTGAAGTTTATCATCGGGGCAAATAATAAAGCACTGGCATGAAATGAGAGTGCAGGACTTGGTGGGATGATGGTATTATTTGGGTACATGATATGGTTGTTGTTGTTTTATGCCCCACCCATCTGTTCAGTCTGTCATTTCAACCTGTTGGCCTCCTTTGTTTATTTTGCCTAATTGGTTTTGGATATGGGGGATTTGTGTGTTTTTATTCTTAAGAAAAGTTACATGTTATTTCTCCAGGAAGGTGAGGAGACAAACTTAGAAAATATTGAAATGTTGAAGTAATGTCTTCATTTATCTAGTGGCCACAGGTCTATGCAGAGTCCAGTCCGTTGTTTCCTTCATAAGTGGGTACAAACACCCATTTCTCTGATTAAGGAGCTATCTGTTAGGATTTATTCATATGGACTTTATTCAGTTTTTATTCAACTTAGTCTTGTAAATCTTTCATCTGTGGGGAATACATTTAACCTTGTTTTTCATCATATTTTGTTCCTTCAATGCTATTGCTGCATCTTTCTTTAACCTTCTTCAGATTTATTCAGTAAAGGTTTTTAAGCTCTTATTATTCTTGTCTCTGTCCTTCATTGATTCAGTCTCTCTCTAGTATCTTTTTCACTGTAATTTAGATAGCTATTGGCAACACCCTGAACTCAGAACCATTCCTACTGTGTCCTTTTGAAGATCATTGGGCGGTTTACAATATAAAAACACAAAAACACATAACATACTAATGAAAAAGGGAAAAAGAGACACATACACTGCATTTTTTTCAGAGCTATTACTGACAAAGCTGTCCTGAATAATTGGTTTCTTTTAGTTTATTCTGATTAGTTGTTGACCAGATCCTTATTTTGACAATAAATAATCTAGGAGCCAGAATTCTAATATTGGAATTGCTAACCACATAACGAAAATGCCCAGGCAATACATTTGGTGCTTAGAATATTAGTACGGTAATTACTTTCTGGCAATGGACAAGAACACCACTGAGATGTCCACTTAATAAATGTAATAAACCTTTAGTGATTATTATTACCATAAAACCATGGTTTGTAAATCTGTTTCGTAATTTCAGTCCCTGTTGATGAGGAGAGGAATATGGCATAGCTAGTGAAATGCCATCTTGGGCATATGTGTTGGGTGTGTTGCTCTCACCCTCTCCAGCCCAGTCTCCAAGGCTTAGGTTCATTGTGAGAGGCAGGTGTGCACTTTTTGCAGGTCCTCTCTAAACTGCCTGATCAGCTGAGTGAGCCTTTGTTGTCTGGTTGACTCATGTAGGACTCAGACCTGAGTTTAAATGCCTGCTCAAGTACAGATCTGTTAGGTGGACACTACCACTTGTCATTCAGCTTCTACCTCCAACCTAAAAAAATTGGAATTAACCTGCCTTCCATGATCTACCTTCCTTACAAGTTTGTTGCAAAGGTAAACAAGCTTATAAATGAAAGTCCTATGTTCTCTTTACATTATTGAGGGGTAATGTTAATTAAATTAATGGTTTAATGCTTTAAATGTCATGACCCAGCACTGTAGCAGCTCTTTCCAAGTTACTGCCCGTGACATAGTCCCCCCTGTTCCACTGCAAGGAAGACAGAAAGCTGAGACAGCTACAGTGTGGTTTCAGTTGTGCGTGATTTTGTGGGATTTGCTGCTATGCTACATGACTGTTCAGTGCAGGCAATACTGAAGCACCTCTGCTTTTAAATCGTCTCTGAAATGTGTGCAGTGGAGAAAAAGAGAAACCTCCCTGTAGCCTTTCTTGTTTGTACTACTTAGCTTGGGCCACTTGATACCTAGTGCAGAATTAATGAGAGAATGGCGGCACTGTGGAAGACTTGTCGGTTGAGTCCACATTATGGAGGTAGAATGAATTAGGAATACAGCCATTGTGGTTTAAATGGCTCTAGTTGAGCATTACTAATCAAATAATAGGCCATATTATATGTCCTTATATTAGGCCATATTATATGTCCTTATTAATGCATAATTTATTTGCTTACCTGTTTAATAAAATTTATTTAACCTTTAACAAAATTAATACTGTATATGCAATGACCGTTTTGCATGGGGGTTGCATAGTATGGGTACATGGCTTGGCATTTTTCTGAATATACCCTGGCTGTTAGTTATACCTTAGCTTGCCAGATAACACATTTCAATATGCATAGATTAACAGTTACAATTTCAAAAGCTGCCATATTAACAGATGTAGTTTTGTTGAATGATGTGCTGTATAGGAACCTAGGGATAACCAAACTACTTCAGGATAGCTTACTCTCGTATGATCCACACACAAGGTACAGGCAGCATTGGGTAAATAACAAAAAACTTTTCTTTAAAAACCATAAACACACTTGGAGCATTGATTAAATAAGTTAAGATTTAATGACACACTTTCATGTTTCTCCTTGTTGTCTTTCACTCTGTACGCACAGTTCTGTCTATTAAGGACATTATCTGACTGTTAGCAACTGTTAGATGCATGTTACCAGATACAGTATATAAATGAATAACTAGGATGAAAACAACAACAAAGGATGAAAATAGAATCTATATCGATCATTTGTTGTTGTTTAGTCGTTTAGTCGTGTCCGACTCTTCGTGACCCCATGGACCATAGCATGCCAGGCACTCCTGTCTTCCACTGCCTCCCGCAGTTTGGTCAAACTCATGTTCGTAGCTTCGAGAACACTGTCCAACCATCTCGTCCTCTGTCGTCCCCTTCTCCTAGTGCCCTCCATCTTTCCCAACATCAAGGTCTTTTCCAAGGATTCTTCTCTTCTCATGAGGTGGCCAAAGTATTGGAGCCTCAGCTTCACGATCTGTCCTTCCAGGGAGCACTCAGGGCTGATTTCCTTAAGAATGGATAGGTTTGATCTTCTTGCAGTCCATGGGACTCTCAAGAGTCTCCTCCAGCACCATAATTCAAAAGCATCAATTCTTCGGCGATCAGCCTTCTTTATGGTCCAGCTCTCACTTCCATACATCACTACTGGGAAAACCATAGCTTTAACTATACGGACCTTTGTAGGCAAGGTGATGTCTCTGCTTTTTAAGATGCTGTCTAGGTTTGTCATTGCTTTTCTCCCAAGAAGCAGGCGTCTTTTAATTTTGTGACTGCTGTCACCATCTGCAGTGATCAAGGAGCCCAAGAAAGTAAAATCTCTCACTGCCTCCATTTCTTCC
This sequence comes from Zootoca vivipara, assembly GCF_963506605.1. Lineage (NCBI taxonomy): Eukaryota > Metazoa > Chordata > Lepidosauria > Squamata > Lacertidae > Zootoca > Zootoca vivipara. The sequence continues at coordinate 37,513,566 of NC_083276.1, forward strand.
CCTTCTATTTGCCAGGAGGTGATGGGACCAGTGGCCATGATCTTGGTTTTTTTGATGTTGAGCTTCAGACCATATTTTGCGCTCTCCTCTTTCACCCTCATTAAAGGTTCTTTAATTCCTCCTCACTTTCTGCCATCAAGGTTGTGTCATCTGCACATCTGAGGTTGTTGATATTTCTTCCGGCAATCTTAATTCCGGCTTGGGATTCATCTAGTCCAGCCTTTCGCATGATGAATTTTGCATATAAGTTAAATAAGCAGGGAGACAATATACAACCTTTTATATCGATCATGTAAGTTCAGTTATTTGGAAAAGCTAAAAAGCAGTATATGGTTTGTTTCTGTCAAGCTAATTTCACATTTCATGTAATACGTCATACAATTCTCCCGTTCCACTTAACTCAGTTAGCATTTATCTCTCAATTCATGTATGTCTCATTGGCTGCTCTCCTGTACACAGTTATACTGCTTAAATCTCTCAAATCAATGGGAATCAATCAGCCTAACTGTACACTGGGTTGCCACTTTCACTTTTATAATATTAAGCTGTTAAGTCTTACCCTATGTGCTAAAGAGCCCATAGCTTATAGCAGGCTTCCTCAACCTCGGCCCCCCAGATGTTTTTGCCCTACAACTCCCATGCTCCCTAGCTAGCAGGACCAGTAGTCAGGTATGATGGGAATTGTAGTCTCAAAACATCTGGAGGGCCGAGGTTGAGGAAGCCTGGCTTATAGCAAGCACTTTATTTTCCTTTAAAAAAACACATTTCAGAAGAGTGTACACTTGTTTCACCAAGACTTGCATCTCTTTCTAAGCTCTTGATGGATTGTGTGCCTTATTGTTCTCGTCTGCATGTAACATTAAGCAATGGCTAATGCTAAGTTAGTTAATAAACCATCATTAAAACCAAGGTATCTCACACACAATCACTCAAACCATGGTTTGTACATCACAGAACAGTTTCTTTCTCCTCCACTGTTGAATTTTAACCTGTTCTACACTTGTAGCTTTGGAGCAGTGACAGATCCTTAACCATAGTTAAGGAGGGAGGTCCAAGTTCACACATAATACTAAGCTATGGTTAACGTTAAGAAAAGTTTATAAACCCTGGCTTAATGTTAGATGATCAACTTTAACATTAGTTAAATAAACCATGGCTTATAAGCTGTGGCTTTTTGTAATGTGTGAACATGGTCAGTGTAGCTGTTTATTAAACAAAACAGAAGGTTTCATAATATCCTAGTACTAGTAGATTGTGAGAGTTTTAAAGTTCATGTATAAGAACTTAAAAATGTGTAGGAAATGATTAATCCAATTTGCATTACAAAGCAAATAACCTACTGTGATAGACTGTTACATCCGTTGGTGCATAAACATTAAAATGACTTTGCCAAATACAAGAAGTTTTAATTATGCTTGTGTAGATTCATGCAGATCAGCTTTTTCTTATCTGTAGCGCTTATCTTTGTTTTAAAAACTACTTATCTGTTTCTTAGTTAAGAACTATGGTTCGAAGTTACAGTTTGGCCCATCTTTAAGTATAACCACAGCACAGAAGACTGATTTGTACAACTCTGTAGCTCTCTTTCCACCCCTTCTGCTTAGCAATATAATGTACATTCTTAATCTAACACCATGTTTTTCAGGACTAAATTTGAATTAAATTATATGTCAATGTCTCTATCTGTCCTGATCATCTGTGCTGGATTGAAACTTCATTACATCAAAGTAAGCTATGTCATATCAGTACGTGCTACACTGCCTATGAATTTGACACCATTTTTCCTAAAATGTGATTGCTCATCTGCCTTAAGCCATTAGCAGAGTAACTGCAATGTCATAAATATTGTGATTTGAGCTATGCAAGACTGTTGAAAATAATTTCAGCCCCTATAGCTAGAACAAACCCTTCAGTTTAGTTCCAGTGTGTTGCGTTTAGGAAGTATAAAACCAGAAACTATCAGGCTTATGCTCTGGCCACGAACCACTTCCTCAAGTGAAGCTTATTCCATCATTCATGTTATGCAATCAGTTGATAAAAGATGGGCAGAATTTAGAGACAGCCAAATATGTGAGCCCTCTTACAGTTAATTAGGTATTTACTAGAGCTGTAAGTTAAGATTTCAAATATTTATTAAATATTTATTAAACCGCTTATTAAACCATCAGCCATCATCACTTTGCTGTTTGGTAGAAAGCTTTATCTCTTGAATTTTTGCCTGCTATGCAGCTGTTAAAAACACAGAAATCAAAGAGACAGGTTAATTCTGCCTTCACGGGTAAACTCTGTTCTTGCTTTGTGCATTGAAAAACTTGGAATTCTTGGTTGCTGAAATCATTGCCGAGACCATATTTTTTGCAACTGCAAAAATGCTTATAAAATTCAAAGACCTTAAGAAACATCCCTTTCCACACTTCATTTTGAAATACCATTTCTGCTACAGAAATTTAATGATTGATAGCTCACTTTATTTACAATAAGAATTCCAATCTGGGACATTATAGGAGCAAAGAAATGGACACTAACTTCCTACTCTTTGGAAGTGAATTGATAGGGTGAGAGCTGAAATGTTCAAGAACCAGTTGCAAGGCAATAAACAGATCTGATTTGCTAATGAGTGAACTTTTGGTTTAATAGCAGATTGTACTCACTTTGAAATGAGACACCAGTTCTCAAACTTGTTTTTATAGTAGTGCCAAACTCCTGATCAAACCAAACGTGTTTGTTTTACAAATGAAACAGTCATCCAGAACCAACTTGCTGAGACAGTCATGCACAAGCAATAGAATTGGGTCTAATAATAATAATAATAATAATAATAATAATAATTGCTTCCTGCTGACAAAATCAGTTGATTCTTCTTTTAAAACTACAAAGAGAGATAGAGATTTGCTGAGAAAGGCAAGAGCATGGCCTTTCTCAGAAAAGTGTGGTCAATTTCTAAATTCATTGCATAGTTAGACCATAAGCAATGCAAACACTTAATAATATATTTTCAAGACTAAATACTTTATAACACTACAGGTATGGAATGTATGAGCATCAAGCAATTGATCCCTATGTAGGAATTCTATATTTTATGTCATACCGTAGGAGCTATTTACACAAAGACGTGAGCTGAGAATAAAAAGAACATGTACCATTCTCAGCTTCATAAAGTGATATTTTTCATCAGTTTTGTTTCAGCTTTAAAAAAGGTATTTGGAAACACGAGCACTTGTTTTATTTTTTATTTTGAGACTTAGGCTAGAATCCTATACCAAGTACTGTACCTGGGAGTAAGTCCTGTCCAACTCAGTTGGACTTACTTCTCATCCAGACATGTATAGAATGTCTCTGTTTATTCCAGGAAAAGATGGTAAAGCTCTGTTCTGTGAGTAGAACTCCACTCGTGAGTCTCATAGGTTGGAGAGCATTAACTCAGTGGTGGGGCCCCTGCAGAAAGTCTCAGGTTCAATCCATGGCATTTCCAGGTAGAGCTAAAAAATGGTGCTGGATAAAGCACAGGAGAGTCACTGCTAGTCATTGTAGACCTGTAGTCCCTGACATCGGACAACCCTCCTAACATGTCGTGTGAGCAGGGAGAAAAAGAGTGTGTTTTGGTTTGGGACGATTTACCTGTTTTGGGGGGGTGGTTTGCTTTCATGTGTGTGTTTTATTTTGTGTTGGTGTATGAGTAGGTGTTTTGCCCATTTTGGAGAGGATTTTGAGCATCATCAACTGGGTATTCTGTGTTGCCCATGACAACATGTGTGGGTCTCCTGGTGCAGGCAATATTGAACCAATTAGAGCAATGGCCTAATAGAAGATAAATTCCTGTCTTCCTATGATCCAAGCTTGTTTGTTTTATATCAGATAGTTCTGATATTAGAAAATGTTGTGATACATTTGATCATGTCATTCGCAGTTCTCGCGTAAGTTTTCCATTTTTGTTCCTAACAATTTATTATTATTATTTTATTTTAGGAAATAGCATATTACATTCAGCTGCAGACAGTGTAACCAGTGCAGTACAGAAGGCAAGTCAAGCTTTGAATGAGCGTGGTGAAAGGTTAGGTCGAGCAGAGGAAAAGACGGAGGATATGAAGAACAGTGCTCAGCAGTTTGCAGAAACTGCACACAAGGTATGAAATTAATAAAATACAGCTTAAGGAAAAGGGAAAGAAATCCTTAATGTGGTAATAAGTGCTATGAGAAGCAGGTTGCTAGGAAACCCCTAATATTAATATGCAACATTGTTTTCACATATTGTTGTCAACTGTTTAATCTCATCAAAAGGTACCAAACCCTTGTTGATAAATGCTGGCAAAGGGGCACCATTCTGATTTGGTAAGTTAGCGCTGGTATTTGTTTGTTTGAAAAATATGCAGCCCACACTTCTAGTGCCTGCACATAGAGGTGGGGCAGGGGTATTTTACAACAATTAAGTAAATAATAAAGCACAACACTCCATAAAATGATGTAATACAACAGAGATGGGTTCAACAGATACGAAAATATCAGAAAAAAAAGATTATATACCCCAATAAAACACATGTCTGCTGGAATACAAATAAGTTTTTACACTCTTGGAAGATTCTGAGGAAACCGATAATATTGTGTGAAGGCTATTGTTCCACTACGTGCATTAACAGTTGCCTACGTCTGAGGTAGGGCCCTCTCAGTAGTGGCACCCACCCTATGGGTAATATCCAACTAAGGCTGCAATCCTAACCATGACTATTTAATTCAATATGGCTTACTCCCAGGTAAGTGGGGTTAGGTTTGCTGCCCATGTCATACTCTGCATAGACCCAGAAAAGTCAATGCCAGTGAGTTTTTTGATTATAAATAACAAACACAAACAATCCAAGTGTAAGTTAAAAATACTAGTTTTCAGAGCTGCAAATTAACAAGACATATACAGTGGTACCTCTACTTACGAATAACTACTTATGAATGGAGCTCCGTCCGCCATCTTGGATGCGGTTTAGATAGGATTTTTTCTACTTACGAATTTTTAGATAGGGTTGCTTCTACTTACGAATTTTTTCTCCCAATGCATTCCTATGGGATTCAACTTACAAATTTTTTAGACTTACAAATGTGTGTTCGGAACGCATTAAATTCGTAAGTAGAGGTACCACTGTAATTATAAAGTTTCCCAAATATTTTAGATTTAAAAATTGCCATGACAGCCAACATTTTTCATCTGACAAGCTTCTCACTGCTAGCATATACAAAGCAACCTCATAAACAACAAACTTATCTTTATCAGCCAGCAACCATCTAATTTTGAAATCACCTGTTTGACCTCCATTTTTTTTTTTTTTTGGAATGTATAGAAGGATCTGCTCCTAGGTAACTGTATGAAGGGCAATAAAGAACATAGTACACAGTATCTCCATCTGATCTCATCCACTTACACAAAAATGGTCTTTTGTTGGCCTTTTAAAGATTTTACTGGTTAAATATTCTGTTGGCATGGTTTGAAAGCTGAGCAAAGTAACACATATCTAACAAGGGGAAAAAAGTTCCACAGATTGCAAGCAAAGTGTTGCATCAAACTACGCAGCAAGACCTGACAAAAAGGATATGCGGACTTGCATTTTCCTTCTCCCGTTTTGCTTTGTGATACAGGACCAGGAGAGGAATGTTGCCACCAGCAGTGCAAAATACATCCTTTGGATTGCATTGTAGCATTTTCCCTATTATATATTTACACTTAAGTCTTGTGCTGCCCTTGGTATTACTGTGGCTATTCCTTACATCTTCCATCGTAAAAAGGAGCTTATATTTCAAACTGAGCCTACAAATACGTTTACTTTTTACTTGTAGAAGATGGGTGCTTGCTTCACTTTAGAGAATGCATGTTTTTATGTTTTAAGTTAATTTCGAACTGCTCCCATCACCCCCAGACACCATGTTGGTGAAGGCTGATATAAAGCCTTCTCTTAGAATAGCTACCAATGATTAAAACAAAAGTGGTTATCTTGGTCTTTGAATCTTTATCAGTCTGGCTATAACTTGGCAACTTCCACTAACAATTACTAGCAGAGGACTATCTGGACTATACATACGCATTTGCTTCTGTAAATGGAGTTAGAAGCAGATATAGACCATCCCTGACTACCCCACAGCTTGTCTTCCCAGACTTCTGTTGCACTGCATCCATTCAGCCCAAGCACCTCCTGTCCTTGGGGCAGGAGTCTCTTTTCAAACAAGCCTGATCTGTTAACCTTGCCTGCAATCTAGACTGCAACCTTGCCTGTGTCTTATAATTGGTTTCTTTGCTAAGCCTTCTGCTTTCCCTTAAACATACATCATAGCGTTCTCAAGACTTGGTATCACCTGCATTCACAGCCTTTCTCTCACACTCCTCTATTATTATATGCTACAAGGACTGACCATCACCTTTTTGGTTACAGGTAGGTAGCCGTGTTGGTCTGCCGTAGTCGAAACAAAATAAAAATTTTTTTCCTTCCAGTAGCACCTTTGAGACCAACTAAGTTGGTCTCAAATAACAAACTTAGTTGGTCTCTAAGGTCTACTGGAAGGAAAAAATATTTTTATTTTGCATCACCTTCCCCCCCCCCATAATAAATCTAGAATTGTAGGATGCGTATGTGTTGTAACATTCAAGAACTCTAGGCAACCTGGAACATGACTCTTCTTCCTTTTCTTTAAAACTATATATACCATACCATATTAATATTAATATTTCAAGCATCGTATCACACCCCTAGAAACTACAGGAAAAACTTGAAACTTATTCCTTTAATCCTCATTTATTTATCTTGCATTTATGTTTTTCTGCAACATTCGGATCTGAATACTAATGAGCAATACTGAATTCCTGTGTTGCTTTCTCCCACTTTTGAAAGTAGTGAAACAAACTAATTAATCTGGCTTGTGTTTACTTTTAAACTCTTTGAAGTGACTTCACAGAGTCATTGTTGCAAAGTCAGTTATTTATACAAGTTGCTGGTTTATGTGCTTTGTTCCCAATACTAATCTGTGCCGTGCCTGAAATGTAAAATAATCCCGCACTGGCAAAAACCCTAATGATGACGTCCATTAATGTAAAAAAAAAAAAAAGAAAAAATTTAATATCTGTGTGCCATTTGGCATCTTCATTTTTAAGGAACATTTCACAATCCAGTCAAGGATCTCACTTAAAAGATGTAGCACAAATGCTGTGACATTTTGTCAGCTTCTGATATCACTATTAAAATGTTGTGATTAGATGGCTGAGGTTGTGTCCAGGGTATGTCTACATGTCAAGTTAATTTCTGTATTAAGTAGATAAGATGTGGGAAGAGATGCTTGCTAGCATATCACAAGAAAAGGCTTTCCTGTGTGTATCCCAAAATAACCAAATATAAGTGCCAAAATGAGAGCTGATTTTGAAAGATGCAGCTGTTTTCTTGTTCCCTACTCAAAAAAGCATGAGTATGGGGAGGGGGGGAATCATTTATTGAAACCCAAGAGGTTTGTTGCCAGTCAGTGTTGCCAACAATAAACTAGATGAACTGGTGCTTCCCATGACACAGGTTTGTTCAATATTCATAAGGATAACTCAAGGGGTCTGCACTGGTTACCAATTTGCTACTGGGCCAAGTTCAAGGTATTACTATCAGCATATAAAGCCCTTAACAACTTGGGACCAACCTTTCCTGACATGCATCCACTCGACAGCTTCAATCAATGGAATTGCCACTATTACAGGTGCCATATAAGACCTGTACCTAATTTGTAAGAACTCGGTCGTTTGTGTGGCAGAGCCTACACTTTGGAACTCCCTGCCTACTGAGATCAAGCAGGTGAATTCACTGACCTCTTTTTGGCACCTGCTAAAAACATTTTCTTTAGACAAGCCTACCCAGATGCTTTGAAAGTTATTTTAATCTGATTTAGTCCCAACCGATTCCAGCTACAAAAGGTGAGGCTGTTGAACAGACTCTTGGGCAGGGGTACTGGTTAGGGTTTTTCATTGGGGGAGGGTTTTGGCTGATTTTTTTTTGTCAACTTAAGGTGTTCATATTTAAGAACACCCCCTAGCTTATGCAAACTATATGCTATATATAGAGGATCATAATCAAGAGTCTCTGTGTGTTTCCAACTCCCTTGTAGATGGGTCTTAATTCCTTACATTTTTGTATAAATCAAGCCGCAGTTTGTTGTGACATGAGGTCCCCTGAACAGTGGTTTGAGCTATCCCTCCAAACTAAGATTGTAAACCATTGTTTGACTCTGCTTTGGAGGGATCACTCAAGCTACTGTTCGTTCTGTATTTGCAATGAGGAGGGGAGGGGTTTAATATGCTTATATTTCCTTTCAAAGCTTTCTTTAGAAGTTAGATAATCTCATTAACATTGCATGTGATTTTTGTAATTTAGTCTAAAAGTAATTTTAAGGTATTTCTTTTTATCTTGGTTGGGTTTCAGCATCTTCACCTTGAAGTGAGTGAAAACAACTAAGTATCTTCCTTCTGTATTGATTATATGGTCTGTGTATGTAGCAAGCAATATAAACTCAACAGGAGAAAAATGGGATTTGCACACAATATATACATGCTTCCATTTTGTCTGCAGCACAGGAACTAAGCCTAGTACATAAATGTCCAGCTATAATTGTAAATAAGTCTTAATGCATCTCTCACTTTCTCACACATTTTCCCTCCAGCTTGCTATGAAGCACAAGTGCTGAAAATGCCTACTGTAAAGATCTTTCCAAGAGGAACTGAAAAGCTAGATTCATCGTTTTTTTACTGGAGATACAACCACATGTCTGCTTTTTTCTACAGTTCATTGAAGCCCAGTTATTCCAGTTACTATGTAGGAAATAAGTTGTATTCCTATCTTTTTGTATTGCTAAGCCATTCTGCACTATTACCATATATACATATATTTTAATTTAAAATAAGAGATGGTGTTAACATGGAAATTGGACCAAAGGACATACTGAACTGCATTGATCTTCAACATCGCACTTTTCCCAGTATTAAGAAAGAAGAAATAAAACTACCTACGGGGAAGATTACCAAATGAAAATAAAATCCAAGGAATTTGGTTTACAATGATCTCTTTGAACAATTTTAGAGCTACATAGTTTATGCCTTCAATCACTGAGCAAAACGAAATGAATTATTTGCTATGAAAAAGCATCCTTCTCATTTCTGCCAGGATTAATACTCATATTTTGCATGTGCCATCACCAGCACCACAGTGCAGATCTGGATTTGAGATGTCTCCCTGCGGTCAACACTACATTTTCAAAATAGCTTCTTTTTTACTGTTCTGATTTATTCTTTGGACTATATAAAACCACCTAGAATTCACACTTGAGATGTTAAGGCCTAAGGAAACTCCGTTGATTAAATTTCTAAATGTCTCTACATTTAGTCTGGAATTTAGCAGAATTTTCCCTTTGTAAATGACATTTTTTTTTAAAAAAAAAAGAGAGAACATTCCAAATCCACATTATACAGGAATCATTCCAGCATTTTAATGTGTCCACGAACACTTGCTGAAGCTGCAGTTCTGCTTAATGTTAAGCATGCTTCAATTTTAGTGCTTTGAGTAACTTTGGTACATTTATTCCCAACACTGCAGCCTCACCATCCTTGGCTAGGAGAAGCTAAGTTTGAGCTGCCCTTGCATTGCGTGGTTCCCAAGGAGGCTCATAATTTTAGCGTAACTAAAATTAACCTAGCATTTTGTGGAATACTCACTTGCACACACACAAGTTTTGTTGGTTTTGAAGTTTTTGCCTTTTGATCTAACAACATGCACAAAAGCCTCTTGGTTGAGTTTGGGAACTGGAGCTATGCATGGAGTTCTTGGCACTAGAGCTCAGCATCCAATACTTAGGGTTCGCAGTTACTCAATTAGCTTGCAACACTTGATCTATAAGCACATCCATTGCACATGAAGTCAGTTCTGTCTGCTTTGTCAGCATCAGTACCAGACCATCCCTTAAAGAGATGATTGAGTCGTGTGGATCCAACCACACTTTTTCCTCTGATAGAACTGAATATTTGCTAGGCATAGGAAGATATGTGTGCAGAAAATGTGAGGGTCTTTCCATGACTCTCCAGAACAACCCCCCCTCCATAAATTACAGCAAGTGTTTCAGGATTTCTGATATATTTTGCATTTTCTTTTCTGATTTCCCTCCCTGATTTGAATTTTTAGATCCAAAGTGATATGTGAGCAGAATTTCATGTTATTTCACTGCTGTTGCATTATAGATGGTGATCTATAATGTTTTTTGAGTAAGGCAGCCCAAGAGATGAGAAAAATGGTTTGTAGATACAGGAGAGCAAAAATTCTGCAGTTATATTTTATTTTTGTTTGCACAGGTACCAGCAAAACAAAAGAAGCAGCTTTTAATGCAGATGAACCTTTAAATCAACACAGAGAGAACATCCATTTAATTAGACTTAACTGCCCATTAGATTTGTTTGAAATTGTAAGAGAAAAGTGGTTTTGTGGGCACCCCCCTTAGGAGTTACAACAGCACAAGCCTGGCAGTTAGACATGTTCCAGTTCAAAATAAGGTGGCTGAACGTAACATCTTCACTGTTCATCCAAGGTGCATTTTGAACCATTGGCTCCACCTGACACACCCACTGCTCAAGAATTAAATGGGCCAGAGAAATATCCAATAGAACTTTGCCCTTTGAAATTAGACTAAAGCATACAACATTTTCCAAAGCAATTTTGTTGCCAGTTTTTCATTACTCTTATTAATAGGCTTGGGCGAGGCAGGGGTGTCAGGATAATTTTTTAAAAAGCAAAAACAAAAAACATAGGTAGTGAGAAATACAAGCTAAAATACAGTTGCAATGTCAGTTTTGCTTAAGTTAGTGGATGAAACTGGAGATTCGTCACAAAGGCAACCTGTGTGGGGTGCCCTTCACACACAGCAATGTGGCTACCCCCTTTCTGTAATGCTGCCCCATGCAGTGGGCTATGAGTGAATGGTGCAGCTATGTAGGCAGGGCTCATCGTACGGTAGGGATCTTTCCCATGCGATCTTTCCCACACACCACCAGGTGCCCTGGACAAGTAGTTACATCATTCACAGGTGGTTCCAGCTCTCTGAACTGCATCATGGAAAGCCAGCACCAATGTGGCCATAGCTGAAATGGATTTCAGTTGGAGATTAGGTAATACAGTGTGAATGAGGATGCTGTTTGCAGTTGGCCATATCTGATCGGGGGACTACTGCTAAATTCCAGGTTTTCCATTGCTTGTACTGTGAACCATTATTCTGTATGTGATGTTTATTTTGCACGGGGGTTTTTTTTGCATTTCAGCTCAGTGATAATTTTGGCTTCTTGTCAAATTAGGGCTTGTTTTCAAACTGCCAAGCAACCCCTGGTGATTTTATCACCTTGATGTATCAAAAATTAGATCTTAATTTGTATTTCTGCTATTGAGTAAATTTAAATTTCATGGTGGCTTCTTTAAAAAAGGATAATTAGAAGCAATGTGCTGACATCCAGTACTGAAAGTAAACATTATAGTGTTAAAAACATCCTCCTGAGAATAGTGGTAGTATACAATTCTAGTATTAGATATTTGAGTACACAAAGTATACCGTAATTCAGGTTAATGTTTCATATTCAAGAATGTATTTGTAAAAAGTAACAAGAACCATAGTTTCTTTATCAACTTTTTAAAAGTTCTGCGAAGAATAAAAACCATGTGTTACTGGACTTCAAACTGTTATATCAGTGAGATCAGTCTTAACAGCCTATTTTTGTGGCTAGCAAAATGTGCATTAATGTGAAAATGTTAACAGAACTTGCTCACTAAATAAGTGATCTTAAGTTTGTTGTGCTTTAACATGCCAAAATTGTAAATTCTTGTTGATATGATATTCTTTCTCAAAACTCCTAGGGATATAGGGGGGGGGGGGGACCACACCATTCTACAATAAATGGGTTCTTTTCTAATCCTGCTTTTTGTCATTCAATGAAATATGCTGTTCTTCCTGATTTTTTGGTGAGAGGAGGCATGACTGTAAATTTAACCTTGTAGAAGGATTTTTCTTATTCTTCCATACCTCCTCTTTTGCTCTTAATCCTTTTAGATGACACTTAAGGGCACTTCCAGAAGACCTGCATTTTGAGCATTCATTCTAATTTGCTTATAGGCAGATTAGACGCGGTTAGCTGTTTTAATGAGCATTCACTTTTGTTTGCGAGGAGGCTAGATGATGTAGCATCCCACACTTTCTGCTACTTTTTCCTTTCCTTTTTGCAAAAAAGAGAGAAATTTATCTTTTGGGAAGCGGGTTTGCTGTGCAATATCTCTAAATCAACTTTAATTGTGCAACTGGAATTTTGCACCCCAAAATAGTGACTGTCTCAAGGTGCCCCAAGTCTAAAGAGCTCTGTGGGAAGCACATTTTGAACTGGGAGCTCAGCGGCGCCTCCCTCCACCCCTCGGCCACACCAGCAAGGGCTTATGTACACAACTACTTTATGGTGGCTACTGGAACACTTAGCCATGTTCCCCACCCCCACCCTTATTTCCTCCTTTTGTTGCTGGCAGAAGTGCCTAATAAAATATTGCATACTAGAGATCCATAAGGAATCAGCCATTCAAAATAAAGATTTCATGGCTCATACTTGTTGTATATATGCCTTAACTAAATGATTTACACAAAGTTGGCCACTGATTTTCATATGTACAGTATCCCAGACAGATAAGATTGCCTACGAAAAATGTGACACTGTTTTGTTTGGCTGAAATGTGTGCAGAATCTGATCGCTGAAGACAGTCATCTTTTGCATCACATCATTCAGAAATGGTTTGGCATCTTGTCACACCTGTACTGTAAATATTCACATTACACATTACTGAAAGGTATATTTACCAATGTGCTACATGCACATTACAAAGTGCTACTGGACCGATCCATCCTCTTGAAGAATAAAAAGCACCCTGGCTGCAAACGGTTACGGTGCTCAACTACATTGCTGAATGTTGTGAATGCAAGTTGCAGTTTGTCCCTTCAGTAAATAGCTAATTCTCTCGTCAGGGCATCGTCTAGGCCCTTGGAATGAGATGTTGGCCTTGTACAAAACTATTACCTGGCAAATTGAATTCATTGTATGTATTGTTCTGTGTGTGATTCACATAACTGTAAAATGACAATTTTGTTTTCATAATAAAAGTTTTAATAAGTATACGAACGATGACTTTTTGCTTTTATATTTTGGGACGTCCCAGCTATTACAAAAGTATTGTGAAAATGCTGGCTTTTGCTGTATGCATAGGAATAGATGGTAGAATCCAGCTGATGTCTGTCTGCCGGAAAGCAGCCACCAGCAGAATGGAGAAATGGGAGCAGTTTTTGGCTATTCCTCTCCCATATCCTCTGCCCTACCACTTCTTAAAATTTCTAGAGAATTGGGGGACCCTCTTGAACAGATTTTGGGTGCATGGGGAGCTGGGGCCAGGGGAGGAATTGCTGGGAATGGCCACAGTGGTGGGAAATTTCTGGAGGTGGAGAGGGTTTGGGCGCTGCTTGCAGGCTTCCCACAGGCATCCAGTTGACTGCTGTGAGACCAGCATGCTGGACTGGATGAGCCATTGGCCCAATCTAGCATGTTCTTCTGTAGGTGCACAGATAAGCAGACCTGAGCAGGCAGGCAGGTAGTGCTAGATTCATAGGAACGTAAGTCTACGTTGCAGCTCTTAACTCTCCCACTGGCTTCGTACAAACCTTTCCCAGGCTTTCTTGCCCTGTGCACTGCAGACCTGGAAAAGCAGCTTCAAGGCCACCTTTCACCATGGAGTGTGAAGGGGGATTGGCTTCACTGATTGCCCAATAGCATTCATTGTGACCGAACCCATCCCAAAGTTCAAAGTAAGGCTTTTGGAGAATAGGCCAGCAGTGGGGCTCCTAAGGTAATTATTACGAAGCACTTTGAATGTGCTGCATTTCCATTCCCTTCCCTTCTGTTTCTCCTTTCTGAATAACTGCCTGCAGCGAGCAGTTGTCAGCGTTACCTCTTCTATTCACAGGTAATCACTTGGTTCGGAGTGGTTCTGGCCACCTGCTAGAATGAAGGCTGCATCTAAAAGAAACCCCTGTACCTGCTCATTTGCAAGGGTTGATTTTAATGGCTGTTATCGGAGTATCTCATTCTGAGGAAAAGGAGCAATGAAACAACCGGCACTTTTTATGAGACTGAAATATATGTATTGAGGGGAACAGCTCCACACACAGAAGCGCTCTATTTTTAGCATTGCTGCAAACTTCCATGATAGAAACTCAATGGGCAGAGAGGCAGAGACTATTCAATATTGCTGTGCTTTTGTGGTCTCTAGAGATACACAGAGCAAGCTTGCTTTTTTGCTGACTCCCAACCATATCGTTGGCTGCTTTGTGATCTGGCTTGCTAATTCAGACACCTATTGATCGTGGGCCATATGGCAAGATGGAAGTGGACCAATGAAACTGATCCTGAACTAATTGAATACTGTTGTGTCTTATAAATATCTATCAGGTGTGTGTGCTGTACGTGTTTCTTCACCATCTAGATGTGAGCTGCTTTTAATTGGATTGCAGAAAGAGCCCCTCCAGCTGCTTTGAGGAACGTACAGAGCTGAGTGTGCCAAGAACCTAACTCTCCTGTGCTTGGTCTTCTTTCTCCCTAAGGTGGTGATCTATGGTGCGCAATGTTGAGCATTTTCTTGCTATTGTTGCCTTGTTTCGGAGAGATGATTTGGGTTCTAGTCAGAAATACAGTCCTAACTAGAAAAGAGAATCAGAAGTACAGTAACTGAAGGCCCAGGATGGTTGCGTTCATGTATAAAATAGGTGCTTGCTGAGGGTGCAATCCTAACAGCTGCATCCCAGCGTGGTTTAAAAAAGCAGTGTGTCCCCCTGTGCGTCTTCAGTCCTGCTTAGCATGTTGGTTGAAGTGAACTGGGGGAAGGGAGATCTAGAGCTGGTGCAAATATATTGACTCAGGTCAAATTTACATCTGCAGTCATAAATTTGACACACATAGGACATCAGTGTTAATCTCATGATTCCTGCCCTTGCCTGCCCCCAAAAAACATGGGGCACCTTTGGGATTTTTTTAGAAGACATTATTGTACTTCAAA
Organism: Zootoca vivipara; assembly: GCF_963506605.1. NCBI lineage: Eukaryota > Metazoa > Chordata > Lepidosauria > Squamata > Lacertidae > Zootoca > Zootoca vivipara. Next base: position 37,528,679 of record NC_083276.1, read on the forward strand.
AAAACCATTATGTTAAAAAAAATAATGTGTTTCCTAGTAGTACGGGGTTAAAAATAGCATTGCATGCAACCCACTAACCTTATTTTAAGCAATTTTAAGCAAGGCTGTTTCAGTCACCACCTTCTGTTGGTGAGGAGAATTGTGTACATTGAACACTGCACCTGTCAAATAATGACAGTTACTGATCCAGCCATTGTCTAGAAGTGTGTGTTTCTTTGTAGACACCCAACTGCTGTCAGCTGTAATGGTGAAAAAGAAGGCACTAAGCCAGTCCCCACCCACGAATTCAAGAAGTGTCTCAGAAGAGACACTTTCTGAGGAACACAAAATGGAAGCCATTCCAATTCTTGCCCCCAGAAACGATTTTACCTCCTTTCCAGTATATCACAGAAACAAAGTTGCCAGCTTTTTGGTGGGTGGGTTTAGTTGTTTCATAGAGTGGGCTAAGAATGCCCTTTAGACATGTGGCACATACTCAGTATGGCTTATACAGGCATTGGCTTGTAGTTCTCTTTGAAAACCAATGTTTTCTCCTTTAGTCCAGGTGTGGGGGAGCTTTGGCCTTCCAGATACTGCTTAACTGCAGCTCCCATTAGCCCCAGCAAGTGTGGCCAATAACCAAAGATGACAGGAATTGTAGTTCAGCAACATAAGGAGATCCAAAAAGTACCCAACACCTGCTGAGCACACGTGAAATCTTACAAAGCTGGACCCTATGCAGAGCAAATGTATTTCCAGTTTCTGTCAACCAGAAGATAATTTGCACAGATGCATTCCTGCAGTTTTCATGGGTCTGTTCTTACGAACATAGCTGAGCTTTTAGGGCTCTTCTATCTTTAGCTCTTGCAAAATTTGTGACACTGAATTCGTACAAGCTAATTGTGCATGAAAAATGCTTCCTCTTAACATTAGGTCCAGTGACTGTTCACTTTATCCAGCATTTCCTTCTTCCTGTGTATTAAGGAAGTGTGAATAGCAACTCCAGTTTCTTTTCTCCACACTATTAATTATTTGGGGCCAGATTCAACAAAACAGGTGAGCTAGTGAGAGCCAGTACAATGAGTCCCGCCAGGGCAAATGGCAACTCCCTCTGCCCCCCCCCCCAGCTGGCTAGCAGGGTGCCTTTAAGAACTCCAAAAATGGTATATGGGGGGATGAAATAATTCTGTCTGATGTGAGTGATTTATCAAAAAGCATGTGGCATATTCCTCCTCCCATGTTTTGAATTTTTGTACCCCTTTTCTAAACGTCGTGTTTCTCCCAAGTATTTACATTTCATCTTCCCCAAATAGCTTGCGATTATTCTCACGATTCTATTGTGCTGCTAAATTTGAGCATTAAAGACACAGGGAGGAATTCAATGTCACACTCCCATTATTGTTCCATCAGCAGAAGCATCATGTCCCAGAAGGCTCCCCAACTCTGAGATCTCCAGGGTATAGGGTGTTATACAAATTTAATTAAATAAACAACAACAACAACTCTTGGGAGCAGCTTTTTGGGTAAGGGAGGTTTGTGCAAGTGGAAACACTTTTTATTACACTTTTTATTAAGACAGAGTCACCATTGAATTCCTCCTAAGAACATGATTGGTTCATTTGGTCTGTCTGTCTGTCTGTCTGTCTGTCTGTCTGGTGAAATGAACACTCCCAATTACTGCCTGGATGAGCAGCCTCTGGCCATCACTGTTGGCATCCAACTCTCATCATTCCTGAACATTGGCCATGCTGACGGAGGCTGATGGGAATTGGAGTCCAACAACATCATGAGGGCCACAGGTTCCCCATTACTGTTTGACAGGATTTTAGTACGAAATATTTCCACTGAGCATCAACCCATACAAGATTAATGGTTTGGGATCCCCGGGTTCTTTTTCCTAGCACGATCTGGGTCTGGGAACAGTGAGCATCTTAACCCTTGAGGGGGCAAATTACGTTCTCCCCCTGTATTCCATAACATTTTCATTCCAAAGGACGCAGCAACCTTTCCTGTGACACTGTTGCATAGCAAAGCAGAACATAATAAATACGCCGTCTGCAGCCTTGCGTGCAGGTCTGATTTGTTTCCCACATGCCATCCCTCAGCCTCTGAGACGAGCCGCAAACAGGTCTGTTAAAAGCCACAGCACTCTCAACCCTCTTGACAGCTACTATTCTTCACTGAGGCTGTGAACAATTGTGGAGCTGTCGGTGTCTGACTGAAATAATAGCTGTACATACAGGATCATTTGTAAGACAGATGGCTCAGGCAGGTACAATTTATCTGCCAACGGCACCTTCATCACTCCAAGCCCTTCCCTACAAGAGGAAAGTGCTGCAAAAATATTCAACCTCACTAATTACCACATGGCATTAGCAAGGATTCATCAACGTTCCATCTTCCTAGGTTAGGCATCTGCAGAGTCCAAGTCCATGAATGCTGGATGGGGAGGAGGGATGGACAGACAGCTACAGCTGGGAGCATGTTTGGTTTTACGTTTGCATGTCAAATTAATTCCTCTCTTCGAGTTTTTTGTTGCCCCCTCTTGACAAGGCAGTGCAATTGGCTGAGATGGTTCCAAGATGCCCAACCCTCTGAGCCCTTCATGTTTCACAGTGTGGGTGGGATCCTGATTACCAGGCATGCAACTTTTGCCATTGATGGATGCTTCTAGGAATAAAATGTCATTCTCTAGAGGATGATCTAAAGGGCATCTTTTTTAGCCCATTCAGCTTTTGTAGTGATGTTCTTTTCAATGACCCATAGTAAAGCCAATAGTTTCTTTTCTCAGACATATTGGGTGGTATTCCGTTTCACTCAAGATTAGGCCCGTTGAAATTAATGAATATGACTTAAGTTGCATCCAATCATTTTAATGGGTCAGCTGTGAGAAAAATGTAGCTCAATACCACCCATTGTGTATAGGGGCAAAAATTTACATAAGAACAAAAAAAGTGAAATATATTCTCATTCTCCAAAGTGGAGTAAAGGCTACAGCCCCTCCCCCCCCCGCATACATCTGTGATGAAGTTTCTCAAACTTGAGCCCCAACTGTTGTTGGACTGCAAATCCCATCATCCCTAGCTAGCAGGACCATTGTTCAGTGATGATGCATGTCATCTAAGCAAACGCACTCCCTAACACCCACCACATATTGCCATGATAACATGAGGTCTGGCAGAACTGAAGGGTGCTTTCATCCCTCCTGCTCCTGCCACTTCGGCCTCCCCCCACCCCACCCCACCCAAACATACCGGAGGCAATTCCTTCCCACCTATCCAGGTTCACTTCTGGTTTTATAATCCAGCAGGGACAGGGGGCTTTCAAACTGACCTGGTATGCATTCTCCCATATAGCCACGCCAGCCACTCTCCAATGGGTGTTGTATGAATGAACATGGTTAGAACTGTGGCAACATTAGAAATGGAGAAGTGGCTGCAGGTATAGCCTCAAAAGGGCCTTAAGCAAGTGAAGGGGTGGAGGTGGGAGTTAGCCCCTCTCTGATAGGGAAGAGGTGGGAGTGCCTCTTATCTTCAAGGTGCACAGTCTTTCTGAGTGTTGGTATTAACCTTTAAAAGAAAGCAGTTGTGCCCCGTATGTCCAGTCCCTCAACACACTCCTTACACTTCCTAGAAGGTCTTCAGAGCAGTGCAATGCAATAATGATGTTACATTGCTATGGTGCCTCTCCGTCAAGGTGGGCAAACTCATCCAAACTCTTGAGACAGTAGGAATGTAGTTGTCTTACAAGATTTTTTTTTAATCCAGTGAGCTCCACTTATCTGAGAATATACAGTACTTCGGGGTTCCGGTTTCCGCCTGGGGTTCCGGTTTCCGCCTGCAGGAATGGCGGACCTGTTTTCCATCTCTCTGACCTTCGTGAGGAATTTGGCGGTTGCTAGGGGAGTAAATGGCAACCCCCTACCCTCTCCGGGGGTTACGGAGAGGGGCCGCTGGCCCGCGATGCCCCCAGACCCACTCCGACTGTTTTTGGAGTGGGGGGAGCTTGGGCTGAGCACTTACGACGGCCAGGACTCCCGGACGCTAATCTGCATGGCGGGGATTTCCATGGTTAAAGAAGATAATTAGGCTTAAATCTATGGACATACTTCAGAAGGAGGGGAAGAAGCGCTGTTTACTGCTGAGAATTTTATGCTGCTGAGCGAGAGGAGTCAAAGAATGTACGGCATCTGGAAGAAGGATTGATGGGGACGGAGCGATAAGGGAAGCAAGTTTTTATTTTTTCTTCATATTGTTGCCTTGTATCTTCCCGGACGCGATGTCCTGGCTTGTTTGGAGTGAAAGAGAAGCAAAAGACTGTGTGAGTTGAACTCTATAGCTGTTGTTACTGAGCATATTTCTTAAAGATGTGAAGTTGCCGATGAGAAAAGCCCCCCCCCTAGTCAGACGGAAGGAGTCCTGGACGCGTTCGGAGGATTTATGAGCTGTGACGCACTTTAAATTGGAGCAGCGACCTGAAGCTAAGTTCAGCTATAGGGCAAGGAGATCCATTAATTTACCAAGAGTTCATGGTTGGATGTTTGGGTCTCCTGCCTGAAAAAGCTGTAAATTCTATAAAGATAAATAAATCGTAAATCTTCATGGCTATGAGAGAAAATGAAAGTGATTTGAGCCTTTTAAGATGGCGCTGCTACTCCGTCGCAACAGGGAGCTCCACTAAGAAGATTTATGGGGAGGCTGGACTGATTAACTCACACAGGAGAAAGAACATCTGTGAAACTTCGTTTGACATTTATCTCAGCAGCTGGAACAATTGGATGAAAGTGGAAAACATCTAGGTGACTGTAAGGGGAAGATTTGGAATATTATGAGCTTGGAGGACGATTTGAACTTTAGAAATAAGACGGCAGTGGACAGTTGCGAGGAATTCCCAATTTCTTGAAGCATGGGAACCCAAAAATAAATTATTTAGATGATTTGGCATAACATTCGGTTTGATTGATATATATATGTGTATAATTTGAAATATTGAATGTGATATAATTGGTTTTAATTGGAAAATTAATAAAAATATTTTTTTTAAAAAAAAAAGAGAATATACAGTACTTCCATATTGATCTGTTTTCCATGGAGCCTTCCCATGTCTTTCCAATGCCCCCCTCCCACCCTGAAATAAGCTCCTTGTGTGCTGTTAAGCCTTTCATCAGGCACTAACCTGCTTAAGTAATGTAAAGTTCATGTTTTCCAAGAGAGACAGAGTGAGGATTTTCCTGGATATAATTTTTAATGCCATCAAAACAGATCCTAAGCCTTTCTTAATTAGCTATAAGCTTTTAAACGTGTCGTGAGTGCCTGCTCTCACCAGCTTTTCTCATCCTGTGCCATAGAAACACAATTTGGTCTTACTCAGATAGTCAGAGTACGCCAAACGTTTGTATCCTCTGGAGATGTCTGTCAGCAAGCATGGTCACAAGATGAGAATCAGTGCACTTCACAGAAACTGTATTATCTCAAATACTTTACAGAAAGAAAACCTAACAAAGAAATCAAGTGGCAGAAAATATGTTAATTTTTCTCTCTAGAAACAAAATGTTCCCGCTTGGATAAATGGAAATTTCAACATCAACCAGATGACTTCCACTTTTAAAATCTAATATACCTACAGTTAATAAATGGCCACCCACTAAGGCTTTTTAAGTTTATCCACAATGTTTAAAAGAACAAAAGTTTACATTTACAATTGTGGAAGAAGAGTAAATAAAGCTAATTGGAAAGTCAGAAAAATCTACATTTATATTGGACTGTTGAGGAAACTAGTCCTCTTGAACTCCAGCAGAGGCCTCAAACTGGAACAAAACGTTAACTAAGTCAGGTTCTTCATCTGACTTAGTTAAAGATCCTGACATGGAGAAGATTGAGAAGGCAGCCCACTGTGTAAGATTATTTTCCTTCTAAAAACCTTGAGAGAGAACTTAAGGTGAAGCAATTTCCCTTCCAATGGTTCTCCCCCTCCATTGCTTCCAGAATATATCTAAACAATTCATCTCCTCACTTTTTAAGATGCTCTCCTGAGCAAATGCCTGCCCTTTAAGCTATTTTATTGACACCAAGAGACTAACTGGCTCTTGTCTCTGGTTATGGCTACTTTTATTTCAGCTCCCTCCTGCAGTTTAGGAGCAAAAAAAATTAATGATCTGCTGACTAATTGCCTGGCCTCCTGAGAGTCTCTTGCTCTAAAATGGCTTTAACAAACCATCTGTTCCCCAGCAAAACACTCTGTTAGGGACACAATAAGTTCATAAGCCAATAAATCTGAAAGGGATTTTTCCTCCTACTGACATTTTGTTGGGTAACATAACATAACATAACATAACAAAAATAGTAGACATACTTTTGGTGTTTCTGCACTGCTGGCTTAAATTGGTTTGAGAGCTGTTTGGCTCCCAGTATATTTCCAAGCACAATTCAAAGTGTTGGTGCTGACCTTTAAAGCCCTAAATGGCCTCGATCCAGTATACCTGAAGGAGCATAAGAACACTTCTGGCTTAAGCAGTCTGCTGGCTTAAGCTCAAATGACCTTTGCCATTGGGAAGTTCTGTAAGACAGAAATTGTCCTAGTTTAATGTGTCTTCATATATGGACTTGTTCTTGCAACAAGTCCCGAACTTAGGCACTGTCAGGTAGAGATCCAGCCTGATCACCACCATTCAGGTCTGTTCAAAGGAAAAAACTGCAGGGAGCTCAACCAGATCCAGGGACAGCTCCAGAGCGTGGCATGACTGGGCATTTGCCAAAGCCCTAAACCACTGCTCTAATGGTGCTATCATCCCCACTTGGCATGAAGATCAGATGCACCAAAAGATGATCCTCAGCTTGCAGTTCCTGCACCTTCCAGTTTTGGTGGGCCCACCCAGCATGCTATTCCTGAGGATCCTTAAACTCCTGGAGCCAGAACTGGCCAAGTGCAGCAAGCAGACTAGAAGAAGTGGTATCTGAAGAAGTGTGCATGCACACGAAAGCTCATACCTATGACAAACTTAGTTGGTCTCTAAGGTGCTACTGGAAGGATTTGTTTCAACTATGTCAGACCAACACGGCTACTTACCTGTAACAAGCAAACTAGAGTGAGGCATGCAATATTCCTGGGTTTCTAGCAAGGCTTCCAAATTGTGCTTCTTCATGATCCTGAGCAAACTCTAGGCCCTTTTAACATTATAAAGGTAAAGGGGCCCCTGACCATCAGGTCCAGCCGTGTCCGACTCTGGGGTTGTGGAGCTCATCTCGCTCTATAGGCCGAGGGAGCCGGCGTTTGTCCGCAGACAGCTTCCGGGTCATGTGGCCAACATGACAAAGCTGCTTCTGGCAAACCAGAGCAGCGCACGGAAACGCCATTTACCTTCCCGCCTGAGTGGTCCCTATTTATCTACTTGCACTTTGATGTGCTTTCGAACTGCTAGGTGGGCAGGAGCTGGGACCGAGCAACGGGAGCTCACCCCATTGCAGGGATTCGAACCGCCAACCTTCTGATCAGCAAGCCCTAGACTCTGTGGTTTAACCCACAGTGCCTAGCTTCTTTTATTAGCTACACCTCACCTTGCTTACTCCCATCTTGGCTGAGGCCATAAAAACTCTTAAGATCATCTCCACCCCACCCCACCTCAATTCACTGAGAAGAATGTGTAAGCTCCAATCTGTCAGTGCCAGAGAAATGATGCCTCATATTTTCTGTCTGTTTAAAATCCACTTTCTTCATGGACCAATCTTATTGTGTGAACTGGACTCCTCAGTTACATACAGGCCTCGGGAATAAAATATAGTACAACGTTGGGTTTATCTTTGGTGTTGTGATAATGCGCACAGACAAGGATGAATGTTTAAATCAACAGCAGTTAATGCAGGACTGCACATTATGGATGGAGTTTGTTTGTCTTACAAATGTACAGATGCACTTTCAAAACTGAGGTAACTCAACTTCCCTACTGCTCTGTGTCATTCAGCGGACCCCATATGTTTTCTATATATTAAAAAAATGTGGAAGCCTTTCCATTTATTTTAGCACACTCTTAATTACTTTTTAATTGCAGCAGCTGTTTTTGATGTGACTAGGCAGAGTAGATCAATCTCCCACTCATACACATTTCCCTTTTCCTTATGCTCTGAAGATTCCCACCACACATCATTATTTTGCTGCACTAGAATTCAGAATTGTTGGCCAACACTTCCCTGTAATGTCCAAAAAGCTCAGATGAGCCACTGCTATGAAAACACAGGGAGAGGAAAACTAAAACAGATGAACCAGATTGAATAAACATCCCATGCCATTTACCATCTCCATGGAATTTTTTTTTAAAAAAAATACAGGCAAAATATAATATGCAGGCAGGGCTTTCTTTCCAGCCAGAACTTGGTGGACCTCGCTCAGGTGGGCGCCATTGCCATTCTAAGAGAACAAGGGAGACATTTGTGGTGAGTTCTGGCACCTATTTTTCTAGAAAAATAACACTGTCCGCAGGTATACCTGTAACAAGTATATCAGTGCTATTCTAAGCATGTTCACTTAGAAAGAAGTCCAGTTGAATTAAATAGAGATACACTTTTGAGTAAGCACGCACAGGATTGTAGCCAAGTTGAGCATTCCTACAGGATTCTGCTGCCAGTTCCTAAGCTGTGGCCAAGGCAGGAGGTGGAAATGAGCTATCCTACCACTTATTTATTCCCCCACCACCACTGTTCACAGTGGGAGGGACTTAACTATGCCAGCTCCAGGGCTGTTGTAGTTTAAGAACCATTCTGGGTGTGTTGAGGATGGCTGGGTTAGAATCAGGCAGTGCTACAGCCTCCCCCCCCCACAGGACCTGTTTTGACTCCACCAGCCCACCTGCAATGCACAACTGCCACTCTGCATCACCCAAAATATGTGAAGGGGTGCATCATCAAACGGGAGGATGCAGAGGAGACAACTTTGCATGGAATTTGAAAGTGCTAAGTTATATGTACAGGTGCAAATTTAGAAATAATCACCATAATGTGAATTGAAATACCATACATAGTCAGGAAGCCCCATCGCCAAGGCTCAGTAGTGAGGGTAGTGTCCGGGTTCAATCCCTAGCATCTCCAGGTAGAGCAAACAGCCACCCTAGCCTGAAATCCTGGAGAGCAGTTGTGAATCTGTGTGAATAATATTGGGCTAGATGGACCAAAGGACTGATGCCATACAAGGCAACTCCCTGTGTTCCTATGGCCAGATGGCCTGTGTGCTTGCTCAGTTTGCTGTCTGGGTGTTAAGGAGCTGGTGGGCAACCTCAGAGTTCCAGAGCTCCCTTACCTGGGTAGCTCAGTTGGTTAGAGCATGGTGCTGATAATGCCATGGTTGCAAGTTCGATCCCCAAATGGGACAGCTACAAATTCCTGCATTGCAGGGGGTTGGACAAGATGATCCTCAGGCTCTCTTCCAACTCTATGATTCTATGAAAACAATATTCAGTCCAAAAGCCTTTCGCATAGAGGATTGTACCCTCTAAAGCAGAACTCATGGCCACTTGACACATGCATCATGAACAAGGAATGGGCATGCATGCATCTTCCAGCGCTCCTCAATATCCCTGATAATTGCACTTTCAGCTCCTGTGTTCAATTCCACCTTGCCTCTTGCTTGCTTGTTTCTAAACTGGCAGGCCTAGATGGCCCCTTCTCCCCCAAATCCCAGCTCCCTTACTGTATTTACCAGGTGGCTGACTTTCTGGTGTCACGTCAGTTAAAAGCACAACAAAATAGCGGGCAATCTCATGGTTTTGTTCTATTATTAGAATGCAATTACCATCTGGTGTTGTGCTGCTGGGAAGTGTTATTTTTCTGTGTCAGCAAACAAAAAAAGTGTAGCAATTTTGTGAACACTCTGAGGTTAATGCTCAGAAGCAGAGAAATGGTTGCAATGATATATTCTTGAGCCAAGAAAAATGCTTGCATGACTGCAGATTCCCTGGCAAGGAAAGATAACCTAGTAGCTGGTGAGGTTGTCTGTTTTCTGTTTTGCTGCTAGCAATGAAAAGCAAGAGAAGTTTCTGGCATCAAAAAATCACCCGCGTTCAGGCTGTAGTGTTCAGCTGAGGTTTTCTGGAAAACATGGAGGGAATTGGTTCTTACCTAATCCTTACCAAAACATGTAGGAATGGATATATTGTTTAGTTCAGGCACCCCCAAACTGCGGCCCTCCAGATGTTTTGGCCTACAACTCCCATGATCCCTAGCTAACAGGACTAGTGGTCAGGGATGATGGGAATTGTAGTCCAAAACATCTGGAGGGCCAAAGTTTGGGGATGCCTGGTTTAGTTATTATCCTTCCTTGCTCATATTAGTGAGATCAGGAGAGTGCCATCCTATGCGGCTTAAACTTGGAAGCTAAGACAACCCCTTTATCATTTCTTCTATTTTTAACGCATTTCTCCCCCTTAAAAACAACTGTCACACACACACACACTGTTTTGTGAAGATAAGTAGATAAATAGGTACTGCTCCGGTGGGAAGGTAAACGGCGTTTCCATGCGCTGCTCTGGTTTCGCTTGAAGCGGCTTAGTCATGCTGGCCACATGACCTGGAAAAACTGTCTGCGGACAAACGTCGGCTCCCTCGGCCAGTAAAGCAAGATAAGAACTTAATTCGTTCTTGAGGTCCGTTCTTAACCTGAAACTGTTCTTAACCTGAGGTACCACTTTAGTTAATGGGGCATCCTGCTGCCGCTGCTGCACCACCACATGATTTCTGTTCTCATCCTGAAGCAAAGTTCTTAACCCGAGGTACTATTTCTGGGTTAGTGGAGTCTGTAATCTGAAGCTTCTGTAACCCAAGGTACCACTGTGCCTCTGCAGCAGCACAACCGGACACCTTCATCTGTGCCAACTGCAACAAAACATGTCTCTCCCCTATTGGTCTCTACAGCCACAGCAGTTGCTGCGACACTCCAACAGTTTGACTTCACCCTCGAAGGCACACTTCTTCATTGTCTCCCGAGACAAGGCGGATGCCAACAACAGACATATGCTTTCACCACAGACTTGTACCAGGAATGATTCAAGCCTAAACAACAGAAACAACTTCTTAACAAATTCTAATTCAGCAAGCTGGTTTAATCTCATGCCGAAGTCTCCTCCTTTTGTTGAAGAATGGCAACTTTTGGGTTCTGTTTTTGAGTTCATCTTGTTATCGCAGTTGCATGTCACTGACAATCACGTGTTCCATTTTGTATTATCTATATTACATGTGTGAGATATATATACATACATACAGTATTTAATGTTCACGGCAGCCCAATGGTGACCTACTTAGTGAAAGAAACCATGGTATATATTTGTGACTGGCAGGGAAGCATTGTAGTGATGGAGTTGACCTCTGTTCTGCTTTTGCTAAGCGCAAATGCACGTCAAATCGCCTTGAAATTAATTTGAAAATGTGGGCCATTGTGGTTCTAGGAGCATGGCCTGGGCCAATTCTGTCAAAATTTAGCACTGATTATCCTTTTGCTGCTGTGCCTGTATCCTCACCCCCACCCCAAGCTTACTCCATTTCCCTCCTTGCGTCTAACAAGGCAGTGTCTTCTGCTAAATTAACTTTGGTTTATTATTGCAAATGACAATATTGCTCAAAAACCTCTGCTGTGCTCTGAATCCCTCTCCGCCCTGGGGCCCACAGGTAATAACAAAGGATAGGGCTTCCCTTTTGAAACCAGATGCAGCCTAATTAATGGTTTTGTTTTCCCTGAGTTGGTAAAGCTGTCCAGAAGTATGGATTTACTTGAACTTATTTCTGTAAGAGCATAGGAAGAGTCCTGTTGGGTCAGACCAAAGGCTTACAAGCATCCTGAATCAAACAAGCATATAACTATCACATTCTATGGGCATTTATCACAGGTTTTCCTTTCATAGAGAAGAATTGTTGTTGTTGTTGTTTAGTCGTTTAGTCGTGTCCAACTCTTCATGACCCCATGGACCAGAGCGCGCCATGGACCAGAGCACGCCAGGCACTCCTGTCTTGCACTGCCTCCCACAGTTTGGTCAAACTCATGTTCGTAGCTTTGAGAACACTGTCCAACCATCTCATCCTCTGTTGTCCCCTTCTCCTAGCGCCCTCAATCTTTCCTACGCTCTTACAGAAATAAGTTCAAGTAAATCCATACTTCTGGACAGCTTTACCAACTCAGTGAAAACAAAACCATTAATTAGGCTGCATCTGGTTTCAAAATGGAAGCCCTATCCTTTGTTATTACCTGTGGGCCCCAGGGCGGAGAGGGATTCAGAGCACAGCAGAGGAAGAATACCCCCATCTTAAATACTTGCATTTCAAGCGAATGCACAGGAACCTATTTCTGAGGCATTTTGTTCTGGAGATTGGAATAATTTAACTTCGGTATACACTGGCAACCCAAAGCCAGTCATTTCATTAGCTAGCCCAAATTGGAATTAAATAAGATTAAATGCCACAGAAATCAATGGCCTTAAATAAGTTTAATTCTGTGTAAGATGGAAGCTTGAGTCTGGCTTTAACTTTCAGCATCAACCATCATCAACCAGGTTACAACTCTGACAAGCAAAGTATCTGGATTTAAGGTGATCTAATCTCATTGAAGTAAGCAGCACAAAGCAATTTAAATCCAAATACTTCAATTTGATTTTGGGCAGTGTGTTCCCATTTGCAGGGCACAGTTTGAAGCACATAACTGTAGCTACAAAAGGAGAATCTGGGGCTTAATTGGGCATATATATATATATATATATATATATATATATATATATATATATATATATTACAGCTATGCAGCCAAAGGTTTGGTTGGTTAATAGCTATTTCAAATCAATATTGACACTTCAGCCTCTGTCTCCTCTGCGGCTCTAGACTGTGTGTGCTTCTTCTCTCTGCCCCTTCTCATTTCCAGTTTCCCTCCCTTCTTCAGATGCTCTTGAGCTGAATACCTCTGATCATGGCTTTCAGAGACCCTAAGAATCAGAGTATATCCACCAATGGCAATCAAAGGTTCTTCTGACTACCTGGCCCTCTGTGATGGGCCCAGGCAGCTACACCAATCAGTGTCAGAAATTTAACCACCACCGCTCACTCAAAAATCATCCTGCACACTGCGATATAGATTACAGGTAACATTTCACTTAAAGGAAGCTCAGTGTTAAATCAATCTTTAAAAAAATAGAGCCTTTAATCATCCCTTCGCATAGCAGCTGATGTCTCCACATTAAAGTTAACATAATGCAGAGGAATATGATGCAAAACTATTTTTTCATGCTTGTTTAAGACATAGATGTCCTGAAAACAACAATCTGCAAGATGAATAATGCTTTCAGTTACTGTGTTAAAAGAGGTCTTAAGTACAAGCTACAGTCATACCTCGGTTTAAGTACGCTTCGGTTTGAGTAATTTCAGTGTAAGTACTCCGTGGACCATCTGGAATGGATTAATCCACTTTCCATTACTTTCAATGGGAAAGTTCGCTTCAGGTTAAGTACAGACTTCCAGAACCAATTGTGTACTTAAACCAAGGTACCACTGTATTTGTGTGTCTGAGAGAGAGGGGGGAGTGCTCTGTACAAAATATTGTAAATGACAGTCAAGTTTTTGAAACAATGCAAACTCTCCTGGTTATTCCCCCCGCTGCCCACAAATTGGGTTTCTCTTTGGCTTATTTACCCTGCAAAATCCCATCAGAGAACAGATGCACTATCCTTAATTTCCTCAAGACCTTTTTTTTATGAATTAAACTTGGCACGGCCATGCCTGCTTTTTTACGATCAAACATTCCAAACAAGGACTGCAGTTTATTTACTACCTCTCGAGCAACCATGTCGAAGTGCATTATACAGACTGGTGGCTGAGGAGGCATATCTGCTATCTGAGCTTGACAGGCACATTTGCACATTCATGAGCTCCTCTTTGAAATTCATGAGCCACCCTCTGCCCTGACTTTTTATTTTGTTTCCTGCAAAAGTGGATTCAGAAGATTCCATTGTAGTTTCCTCTCTTCCTAACCCAAGGTTAGGAACAAACAAGAATGGGTGCATTCAATGTGCTTCCTACTTCCTTTGTTTTCTCCTCCTATGCATTGTCTGGGCCCCTTGCTGAAGCCAAGTCCATGCATAAAACATCTGCCAGCTCTCCCCTCTAAGTTTATATTTTGGTATGAGCTTTCGTGTGCATGCACACTTCTTCAGATACACTAGAAACAGAAGTGTCAGACCCTATATATATACAGAGGGTGGTGGGGGTGGGTGGGAATGGGTGGGAATGTATCTGAAGAAGTGTGCATGCACACGAAAGCTCATACCAAAATATAAACTTAGTTGGTCTTTAAGGTGCTACTGAAGGAATTTTTTTATTTTGCTTCGACTCAGACCAACACGGCTACCTACCTGTAACTAGCTCTCCCCTCTGTTAGCAGAGGCTGTCTGTTTCTTTAAGGCTGCCCTTTGCAAACTAGTTCCATTTCCTGTTGTCAATCGCAGGCATTATGGGGGAAGCTGCCTTCTAACTAGTCAGACCCACTGGTCCATCTAATGCAGTATTGTCTACACTGAATGGCACTGGTGAAGTGTAGCAAGAACCTTTATTGAACCACATGACTGGGAAAGCAACTGCCACTCCCACTCCCAACGTGATTGGCTGTCTAAACTTCCAAGCTGCGAATCACGACTCAGAGTTCAAGGGCCAATGGCAGAGGCACAAATCCTGAAATGTTCTGTGATTGGACATCATGTATCGAATCAGAACACAGGGGCTCATAATCCTTAGTTCAGACTCAAGCTCAGGCAAACACAAACCACTGAATACATAACAACTGGCTCTCTAGGGTTCCAGACAGGGGTTTATGTCCCATGGCTTACTGGAGATGCCGGCACTTGAACCTGCTGCCTTCTGCAAAGAGCAAGGCAGTTGATCTAGCACTGAGTCACAGCCCTTGCGCAACCTGAATTGGAACGGGGAGGGGGCATATTTTTATGAGATTATTATTTTTTTAGAAGGTGTACAGTCCCATCCCCCCAACACACTGAGAGGGAGGCCAAGGGTGCTGGTCATGCCCCTATACAGTGACAGGCTTGATGTACCCCATGCCTATGTTAAAGTAACTTTGGTAGACGAGTACAAGATGTTCCTTCCTCTCCCTCTCTTTTTCTCTTTTGTTCACAGGGAGTTTGCTTTTCTCTTTCCCATAATTTGTCCCTTTCTGTTGGCATGAGGATGTGTAACCAGCAGAAGCAGGTTAGGCTATGGAAAGATCACAGGACAACATTGTATTTCTCGGTCACCAATCGAAAAATATTACGGAATCCAGGAAAAAGTCTGGAAAGCTGGAAACTTGAAGGAAAAGCCCACAAGCAAATTCAAGATGCTGTTCACAGCAGAAAAAAGTAGTCTTTCTCTTGGCAAACTTTGTGTGCATCCACCCAGAAAGGGCCAATCTTCTGCCTTAGAGGTCAATGGCTAGGCCATTTAATCATGTGGAATTGCCTCCAAAGTCTTGCTCCTGCTGCCCCTGCACTGTGAGCTGAATTTAACACGGAAGAAATGAGATGGCCTGAGGAGAGAATTCTTAAATCCCTTTCAAATTGGCAGCATCTTCAGTGTTCACGGAGGGCAGAGTTAAAATTAAAATGAATGGCATCCCAATGCTTGACCTATAATGGTATGCAGTTTGCAGACAGAAGTGTGGAGTTCCAACTAGAAAAAAAAAGTTAAGGCATGGGACATGAATTTCAGATCTGCCTAGCTCCATAGTGCCGTCTCTGACTGACAGCAGCTGGTCTTCCCCATCACATAGCTTAGTAGCAGAGCATCTACTTTGAATGCAGAAGGTCTCAGGTGTGATTCCTAGCATCTTCAGGTGGGGCTGCGAAAGATTCCCTGTCTGAAACTCTGGAGGGCAGCTGCCAGTCAGTGAAGACACTGAGCTATATGGACCCAATGGTCTGACTCAATATGAGGCTGCGTCCTATGTCCCTACCTTCAACCCAATCCTTTGAACTGAATACTTGTTTTTTTTTTTAAAAAAAAATGAATCACTCCCTATGAAGAATCTCAAAGCGATTTCACAATACAATAAAAATATGCCTAAAATAATTGGATATATCAGAAGCCCATTCCACAACAACAGAGCGGGGATTTCAGTGGGGTGCCCCAGTTATGTGGAACAGCATCTCTGTTGAGATACAACAGGTGCCCACAACCTGTAGTTTGCAGAAGCAATTGAAGACATTTTTGTTTCGACAAGCTTTCTCAGCTAGAGGAAAAGTTATCTTTCTTTGGTGTCCATTTTGTAGTGTTTTCAAAACACATATTTGGGGGTGGGGGCTGTGCTTTAAAAAAAAACACCACTATTTGAACTGGTTTTTGTAAAATTCCTTGAGACCTATGTAAAAAGCTATTTATTATGACGGTGATACAGTTAACACAATTGTGCATATAAAAACAAAGTAAAAAAACATTGCTATTGTGTGCCACCTTTCCAAAGTTAAAGCCATTCTCAAGGTGGCTTACAACATATAAAAAAATACATAACTATGAGCGTGACAAAAGGAGTTGTAAACAATAAACAAAACATCAAAAAGTACATAACTAATGTGCAATTTCCACATCAATAATAAGATACAAATGAAAGATGCAAAGAATTTACAGCAACAACTCCTCCCCTGACAAAACCCCCAAACAATATACCAACCCAAGATTCTGTTCAGCCGCCTCAGCTTTTGTAGGCCAGGTGGGAAAAGGCCGAAATGGCCTGCAAGGCAGGGAGCAACTCTTCCAGGACTCACATGAAAACAATGTAAAAACATTACGCATGTTAAAGCAGTTAAAGACAAATTACACATATATATCCTTAGCTATGATTCCTGCAATGCAAGTGGTAGAACTAACGACCCTTTGGCTCCCTTCCAACTCTACAGTTCTATGAATCTGTATTAAAAAACAAACAAAACACATTTCATATCCAATACAGATACGAACTGGGATGAAAATCTCCACTTGTTGAGGACTTATTGAAAGAGGAAAGGCCTTCTGCATGCAGAGCATGTGTCCTACCATCAAGCTGCGGCTCCTCCTGTAGCTATTATGGGTCCCCAACCCCATTAGCCACCGCTCAGCCTCAGAGTTTAATGCCTCCCTGGCCATCAATGTCTTTCTCACTGGAGTTTCTCCTGCCAAACTACCTTTTACACTCTGAATGTGTGTTGAAGTTAAGGAGCGGCCTGGTGATTTGCAGGAGAAAGTTGCGGACGTGGAAGCTGGGAGAAAAAGGCAGCTGTGGACACAGCTGTGGAGTGGAATAATTAACCTCTTGCAGGACACATGACATATATCCTTTCTGCTCCAAATAGATGGCTGCTTTCACTGTGTGATATTGTTCCTTCCAAATAAACCCGTGCTAACTAGATGGCACTTCATTGATAATAAGCAGACACAAATTTCTGGTGCACATCATTTATATGGTTTCGAAGCAGCCAGTTTTTCTTAAAAACTGCCAAGATCATCGTAGGGCAAACATGCCCTGCCACGTATTGATCATTTTGTACTATTCACAGGCAATTTTGATATTCATCACACTGAGAACTAAACAGCAATTCCAAATTCTGGGAGATTTGATAGGTTGGGCCTTGACAGTAGTTCATTATTTTACTTTTAATTCGACCAAATGTATTGCATAGTCCCTACCTGCAGAATTTCTTGAAATATCCAGAGAGCCTTTCTGCATAGCCTTCATATTCTTTCAGGGTACATTTTGAAATCTGACGTAATATATTTTGGCAAGAACCCTGCGGGCCATTATTAAGTAAGGTAAAGCAGGAAAAAAGATAAATAAAAGTAGTTGCACATGTTAAAGTTATCTTTCTTTCAGCCACAGGAGGAAAAATACAAACAAGGGAATGTACCACAGAAAAAAATACAATACAAAAGAGAAATCTATTTTTTTATTCCATAAATGTTTTGCACCGCTAGATTGTAAAAAACGAACAAAAATACCACAAAGCGGTTTACAAAAAAATAAAACAATAAATTTATCAAGAAAAATTAATAGCAATAGAAATACAAGATATATATATTAAAATATTCAATTCTGGGACTGTCCTAAAAAATAAGGACACTTGGAGGGTATGATCAAGGGTTGCCATATTTCAAAAAGTGAAAATCCAGGCACAAAAGTTGTTGAGCTACATTTGGCCAAAGTTTTTGAACTATTTGTGGGGAAATTGCCCAAAATATCAACACTTCCAATATGAGCTTCCATACGCCTGGATTTTCCCAGACATTTCAACCGATTTCTGAAAATTCAACCCGGACACTATTTTATGTCTGTGAAATTCCAGACGTATGGCAGCCGTAATATGGGCATATAAATTTTGCACACCACTTGCAGCTATATGTATAACATCTCAATGCATTATTTGGCCAGTTCCCGAGTGTTTGGTCATGTGAACAGGTCTCTTCATGTGCTGGTAGGCCTGGGCTCTTGGGATGGGTGACAGTCTTCTTCTTTGGCGATCACGCTTAGCCGAGTAAGCATAGCTGTCAAGTTTTCCCTTTTTTCGCAAGGAAGCCTATTCAGCATAAGGAAATTTCCCTTTAAAAAAGGGGAGAACTTGACAGCTATGAATAAGATTGTCTTCCATTAACATGGTTTTAACACTGAGTCTGTAAGTGACTGTAAGTGGAGGCCAATTCTGGATCCACATATCCTTCCATAGTGGGGGACATAGGTTTCCGGGTGGGAGTTGATCACTGTGAGGGTTTGCCAAGTTTTTACATTCCTCTGTAATATACACTCCTTTTAAATTATGATCTAATAAAATATTGGAACTTGGCTTTTGAGGGTAAAACAATGAACCTCATTACCATCTCTCCTCCACACAAACACAGTCCTCATCCAACATTACCTGCCTGCCTTTTAAATAAACATTTCATTTCCTATAGACAAAGTAAGGCAATGTTTTCAAATACCATGCCGCACATTGGCAATGTGATTGCAATTATAGAGTTTTGTCTGCAACTCTGGCTAATCACACAGTAGAAGCTGTGTTGTCAAACACTATGAAAATATTTCACCATCAGTAAAGTTTCAGAATCATATTTCATTGCTTGGGTACCATTTCTTTGGCTAGCATATCTTGTTTGCATCGTACAGGGGAAGAAGCCTTTGAGCGTAGCTGGAAATTCTGCTACCGATGCCTGAAGGTGACCTTCAAGTAGAAAAGCCACTGCATGCTGCCGAGTCAATTGTTGCCATTATCAAATATTGGCTGCAGCTTGGAGCAGTGTTAAGACTATTGTCATTGCTGGCAGAATTCACTCTTTGCTTTTAGCCTGCAGCGCTGACTACAAAAGTTGCAGAAAACAAAGAAGGCTGGAAACCCAGGAAAAACTTGTTTTTAATTTGCTCAGTTCCCTAGACTCATTAAGCTGACCGAACGGCTGGATTTAGAATATTTGGGCTGATGTAATCCGTACAACATTCTCTGGGAAAGCTTGTGCCAGCACCCTCCATTGATGCTTTATATAAATCAAGCAGTCCTGTTTTCCCTGTGAAATACTGTCCTCTTGTGTGTGTATGCTGCATCACACTCGGAAGTTGTGGGCCTATGGGCTGAAATGGAGTGAAATTAACATCCTTCTAAACATGAACATTCCACAAAATAATTCCATTTTTTTGTACGAAGACATCCAAGGGATGAGGAAATAGTGGCATTATCTATTTATGAAAATTATCTAGAGGAAAATAATAATGTAGAGGAGAAAATATACACTATTTAAAGCTCAATCCTAATATGACTACGCTGGTAAATAAATGTATGGGTTGTCTACCTTCAGGTCAATTGTTTGATAAACAGGGCAATTGATAAAACAAATCTTCATGAAAGACTTCATCCTTGAAGATAAACTTTGTCTTGAACCATAACACTCAGAAACCACTCCACCACCCTAAAAGTTATGGTATTAGGACAAAAATGAATCTCTTGAAGTCCCTAAGCTACAAAAGTTTTTATGTTTGGTGCTTTATTATGTTTTATATATATTCTGTAAGCTGCCCAGCGTGGCTAGGGAAGCCCTGCCAGATGGGCAGGGTATAAATAATAAAATTATGATGATGTTGATGCGATTCTCACATTCAAGTGTAGATGAAATCTAGGATGTGCACATTTTTCATTCAAAGTTCTGTTCTAGATCTGAGGGTCAGATACCACAGACACTCAAACATCTAAAATTTGCATTTGGGTAGTGTTACAGAGGTCATAGCAACCCGGCACGTATTTCCCCCTCCATGTTTCCATTAAAAATATGTTATTGAAATAAGGCTTGATTTATAGTTTAATTACTCATGCTTAGTTGCAGGAGATGGCGTGAGGCTGAGCTTCAGTAAACGTGAATAATTACACCACAGTTCACATCCTGCCATGCCTTGTTGCCTAATTAATGCTGAGTTATTGCATTCTTGCTGAGGTGCCATAAATAAGACTCTGAGCTCCATATTAATGCACTACTTCATGACGATACATAATTTAGAACAACAATTCTATATTGGGTTAAAATTATGGAGGTCTTATTCAGAAAATTAAGATCCTAGATCTGGCATGAATCCTCCGAAGGAATAGAATCATAGAATCATAGAGTTGGAAGAGACCACAAGGGCCATCCCCCCTGCCAAGCAGGAAACACCATCAAAGCATTCTTGACAGATGGCTGTCAAGCCTCTGCTTAAAGACCTCCAAAGAAGGAGACTCCACCACACTCCTTGGCAGCAAATTCCACTGCCGAACAGCTCTTACTGTCAGGAAGTTCTTCCTAATGTTTAGGTGGAATCTTCTTTCTTGTAGTTTGAATCCATTGCTCCATGTCTGCTTCTCTGGAGCAGCAGAAAACAACCTTTCTCCCTCCTCTATATGACATCCTTTTATATATTTGAACATGGCTATCATATCACCCCTTAACCTTCTCTTCTCCAGGCTAAACATACCCAGCTCCCTAAGCCATTCCTCATAAGGTATCATTTACATTTGGTTGCCCTCCTCTGGACATGTTCCAGCTTGTCAGTATCCTTCTTGAACAGTGGTACTATTACTTCCCTTGATCTAGATCTGAATAGACCTTCCAGAAGACGTAAGCTGAAACTTCATAGTTTTGGGTAAGGCTAAGCCACCATCAATCAGCTCACCTGACAACAAAACAACAAATAGCACACAGCACAGGAAGTGAAAGCTCCAGCCCAGCTTTTACATTATGCTTCCATACCAAGCCTTCCTCCAAGGAGTTAGGGTTTAGGTCATCTCATTTTCTCCTTATAGGAACAATGAGATGTATGCAGGGCTGTCTTAAGGATATTAAGCACCAGGGTGCAAAGATCCACCCGGTGCCCCCCCCCCCGGTTGCCCAGTCCCAGGCACGTAGGAGGGTAGAGCCGGCCGGCCGCCTCAGCGTCTCACTGGCTCAGTTGCCCCCAAACTCGCGGTGCAGAGCCGCCCGCAGCAGAAGAGCCTGCCACAGTGCTCCGACTGACGGATGGGCTCTTCCCCATACTAAACTCTTGGGCCCTGGACTCTCAGGCTGGTGCCCCGCACCCCTAGTGCCGATGGGTAAGACGGCCCTGCATATATGTCAGGTTTGCCAAAAGCCAGATGTTCATGACTACGCAGGATATGAACATGGGCTTCCCCCGCCCAAGGACAACAATTCATACTATACCTGCTCGCTACTTTCAATATGTGACAGAGCAGGAAATTTTGAAACAGAGCTTCAGGCATGTGGCCAAAACATTTCTCTTCTTCTAGGCCAGGCATCCCCAAACTTCGGCCCTCCAGATGTTTTGGACTACAATTCCCATCATCCCTGACCACTGGTCCTGTTAGCTAGGGATCATGGGAGTTGTAGGCCAAAACATCTGGAGGGCCGCAGTTTGGGAATGCCTGTTCTAGGCATTCGGCTAATTAAACAATCTATGACCTATTAAACTGAGGGGGTATTGTTTTCCTTTGTATCTTTGTGTTTCTATATTGTAAACTGCCCCTTGATTCTCTGATGGAGGGCAGTATAGAAATTTAATAAATAAGTGAGTAAAACTTACCCCATGCATCTGATCACATGGTACCAGCACACTGTAACTTGGCAATGCAGGTTGACTTCTGTAATGCATAGGCTGCACATCAGGGCAGTCGTAGAACCAGGCTCCTCTCCATGTTGACCAAAGCACACTTTCTCTTCCACAAGACCTGTGCATACTGGGTGATTGCATAGCTGCCAAGTTATCCCTTTTTTAAAGGGATTTTCCCTTATGCTCAATAGGCTTCCTCGTGAGAAAAGGGAAAACTTGGCAGCTATGGGTGATTGTGGTGGTATCTGGCTATGAAAATGTGCTCTTTTAAACATTTTGCAGCATTTTAGCAGCACTCCAGCCACCCTGTGATTTTAGCAAGATGCTGTTAATGTCATAATGCCCTACTTTCATATTTGGGTTTAATTTATATATTGCAGTACTCTACAGATTTGGGGTGCATAGCTGCCAAGTATCCCATATCCGCCGGGAAAACCCCTTTTTTCTTACCGTTTCCCGGCGGTCTCCTGTTTGGTGAAAAATCCCGGTATTGTCCCTTAAACTGGCTTCTGCCCAGCGGCCATTTTTCTGGTGCCGCTTTGCCCTTCTATGGGCACCAGAAAATGGCGGCGCCGGCGCCGGAAGTCGCTTTTACGTGTTTCCGGTCATGCGTGGAAGTGACTTCTGGCGCTGGCGCCGCCATTTTCTGGTGCCCATAGAAGGGCGAAGCGCCACCGGAAGTTGCGTCACGCAACTTCCGGTCATGCGCGCGCTGCCGATCCCGGATCTTTACGACCCGGACTTGGCAGCTATGTTGGGGTGGCATTCAACTAAGGCATTCAACTACAGATTTGGGGTGGCATTCAATAGTTTACAAACTATTGAAATTAATGGAACCATATTAATCATGTTCATTAATTACTACTCCGAGTAAAGACTCAAAATACCACCCTTGATGTAAGCCACCTTGGGAGAGCTTTTGCATATATTGTTCACGATGATTCTGGTGTAAGCTTTGGGAGGGGTTTGTTCTGGAAGAACATTTTTGTGATGCATGATTTTATTTACACATATTTAGAGGTGTAAAGAAATACACTCCTAGGCTACTGGGATAAAGAAGGGATGGCTGACTTGTAACAGAACTAGGCTGGAAGTGGATAAAGGGGTTGAATCTCTCATAACCATATTTTAAACCCTGTTCATGTTATATTAAATTGTGGTCCATGAGCAGCAGTCTTGAGACTATGCATGGGATCCTATACCCTTCCTTGCAGTGTGGAAGCAGCATGGCTTCTTCCTGTGCTTTTGACATAATGTGAGATGCCCCAGACCACATGGCAAGAATTCATGTGGCAGCTCCTCCCTGTGCCTGTGTTGCACCCTCCCAGAAACTGATCATGCAAGCATAGGAATGACCTACAGTAGGGATTTCTCCATGTGGTCAAAGTCTGCTTGCGCCAACCTGAAAGAAGCCATGCTGCAGCAGCCATGTTACCAGCCCAGCAAAGAAGTCTTTAAGGCATCACAACTCAGGCAATGTATGCGCAATCTATCCAGAAGATCACTGTATTTCGAGCAGTTAGTGATCTAACATGGTTAACCTTCCTGCTCCTCTTCCTTCCATCTCCCTATCTCTTGTTAAGCTCTTTGATGGCCGAGAACAGCCTTTAATGTCCTAATCTGTTGGAAGGAAGTGATAGTGCTGGGTACCTTCTGACCTTCTTTTGATGTTGGACATCAATGATGGAGGAAGTGCGGCATTGGGAGAGGGTGGCTAATGAATAATCTGCACGTAGCCAGTCGAGCAAGCCATGCAGGCTAACAGGCTAGCTATCTATAAATCAGATGGTGTTGGGAGAGTTTTTGAAGCTTGTGCATGGACTGATGGTTGTAGGGCGATGCAAACTGAGGCTACCTGGGGAGACGATTCGCCGCTTCTTGAGATTTCCCAAGGTTTTCTAAGTGTGCTGACTTGTTGTGTATATATTGCTTGCTGTTTAGAATAAAGTCTTTAATCTTCTCACTCACTTGTGTTTTGTATTGCCTCTGAATCTCATTTTAAAAGAACCACCTTGCATTTGGCAAGACAGGAAAGAAGGCCCAGGCTACTGGCCACACATCCTGTTCAGGTACATCATGGCTATGGTAAACAGCAACCAACCAAGGACTGAGACTGTAGTCCCAAACATGGCTGGGATTGAGCTAAATCGGAAAGGGTGTTCAAACAAACCCTTTTACACAGATATCCAGGACGTGGAAGGTGAAGTGAGACACCCCCTCTCCAAAATGTCTGCACACACCTCCACATCTTCCTACACCCCACCTGATGTCCTTGGCACAATGTCCAAAAGGGGGGTCAATATTCATATAGCTGTATGCATGTAATATCTCCATGCAATTAGAAATTCTGCACAATTGGCGTAGCTGATCACATACGTAGAGAGCCAGCATGAAAGAGATCATACCTGGGTTCCATAGGAAAGCCAACAGAGCAACAACTTTCAAAAGACCTGCTTATGCGTAAGCATTTAAGATAACATGAATCGGGTTGCAATGAGACTTAAAGCTTTATGATGGCTTCTAGATTTGTGTTATCTTGTAAAATACTGCAGAGGGCACTAATGGTACATATGAAAGCTGTGAAACGAACTGGTCACCACTACCACCCCTGTCGCCAAAAAGATATATATGTGAATAAATAGGACAGTGTATGTCTGCAAGTCTAAGTTTATTTATTCATTAGGATCAGAGCTGTTTGGTCCTGTTGCATGGTATGACAACAGGACCTGATGAAACAGCTTTCTGGATTATGTTATGATGCATCCGGGAAATAGGTTGATGTTTTGAAATTGTAACAATGGTTACCTATTGCTGCATTCTTACATCAGATATATGATGGCTGACTGGGTCATCAACATTTACATACCAGATGATGTAATCAGTTGCTTAAAAGTGCAAAAACTGTATTCTTCACATTCATATTTTCAGTATATAGACTATAATACTTACTATACACCTGGAAATAAATTCCACTGAGTTCAACAGGGTTGTCTTCTCTGTAGGCAAGCATAAGACTGCACTATTAAAGGTATGCCTACACTAGCCATTTAAAAGAAACATCTTGGAGGTCATGCACGCCACTTTTGGATACAGATAAATTGATCGCTACTTCTTGCTCTGATAACTTCTGGATAGGATCATTGCAACCTGCTGTACTTAGAGCTGCCCTTAAGGACTACTCTGAAATGCCAACTAACCAAAATGCATTTATCCCTCATATCCCTCACATATCCCTCATTTTAAAACAGCCACATTGGTTACCACCTCATTTCTGGGCCCAGTACAAAGTGCTCATGTTAGCATTTAAAGCCCTAAATGACTTGGGTCCCAAATATCTGAAAGGCTGCCTCCTTCCCTACCAACCCTCCCTACAGGCCAACCTCAGCAGAGATATCTCCACTACCTTCAGAAGTCCAAAGGGTTGTGGTGGCCCAGAAGATGACAATTTCTGTGGCAGCCCCTAAGTCATAGACTTCCTTTCCTACAGAGGTGTGTCTGGTACATTGCATAGCTTTTGTTATATGATGAAGAGTGCGGCTTTCTACCGATTGAAGTGCAGAGTGTTTGAGGACCAGGACATTCGCAGGGAAACTAAAATGCTTGTTTACAAAGTTATTGTACTACCAACCTTACTATATGCTTGTGAAACATGGACCACTTATAGACACAATCTCCAACTTCTTGAAAGATTCCATCAACGGTGTCTCTGAAAATTTTTACACCTCACTTGGGAAGACAGGCGAACTAATATCAGTGTGCTGGAAGAAGCAAAGATCACCAGTGTTGAAGCAATGATTCTTCAACATCAACTTCGTTGGACTGGTCACGTTGTGCGGATGCCTGATGATCGTCTTCCAAAGCAACTACTCTATTCCGAACTTTAAAATGGAAAGTGTAATGCTGGTGGTCAACAAGAGAGGTTTAAAGACTGTCTTGAGGCAAATCTTTAAAAATGTAGTATAAACACCAACAACTGGGTAACACTGGCCTGCGAGTGCTCCAGTTGGAGAACAGCCTTTACCAAAGGTGTCATCAGGGCAGTCTCGAGCAGGTCGGGCGCCCTGGGGCTGATGCGCGGAGATCGCTCCGGCGCCCCTGCTCTCGCAGCGCGCAGCACGGCTTCCACACGGCTTCGCTGCACAGTGCCCCACCTGCTGACCCGGCGCCCTGGCGCCCCACGCCACTGGGGCTATACCTAGAGCCGGCCCTGGGTGTCATGGGCTTTGAAGACACTCGATCTCAGGACACAAGGGAGAAATTTGCTAAGAGGAAGGCATGCTTGGCAAATCCACACCGTGATCAACTCCTGCCCAGAAACCAATGTCCCCACTGTGGAAGAACGTGTGGATCCAGAATTGGCCTCCACAGTCACGTATGGACTTATTGTTAAAACTGTGTTTATGGAAGACAATCTTACTCGGCTACGAGTGATCGAAGAAGAAGATATGACAAAGATGCAATTCTTTACCCTAACCTTAAACACCTGAGATATGTATTTTTAAGACTAATCCTTTTCCGATTGTCAGTTGTTTTAATGGATTTTAATCTTGTATTTTTATATTGTTGTTATCTGTCCTGGGACCTGATGGCACAGTGTAAGCAATACATTAAAATACTACTACTACTACTACTACTACTACTACTAATAATAATAATAATAATAATAATAATATAAATACCACCAGAGGCAGTGTACAGCATGAGAGAGCTTCTACACTCATATTCTTCTTCTGGGCTTCCCAGAAGCATCTTGTTATTCACTAGGAGGAACTGGATGCTTTACTAGGAAGGTATTTTCTCTGACCCACCTTATTACATTCTTAAGTGTGAACTGATCCACATATATATTTTCATGTAGGAATAAGCCACCTTTGTCTTGGGCAGTACAAAAAATTTCAGACCTCCTTTCCCCCTGCAATTTAAACACATGGTGCTGATGCTGGATTCTTAATGAGGTTGTGCCCTTTTTAAAAACAAAAACAATAACAAGCCTATTTACAAAGGCTGCTCTGAATCTTATATAATGTTTATTTTGCACAGTTGTCTTCTAGTTGCCATTCACAAAACTTACTGCATCTGATATTTAAATAGCTGCTTACCAGCAACACCATGCCCTCTAGCGTCTCTGCTTAACGTTCTGTTCTTGTCCTATTTCCAGATATCATCAGTGGCTGAGAATATTTTTCCTTCTAGTTATATACTGTCCCTATACCATTGACAAATTCACAGTGAATTCTCATATGTTCAGGGGGGTGGGGAACGACTTCATTAGCAAAGCTGAATATGTATTTCATATGGTTTTTATTCCCACTCACTTATTTTTATCATTATTCTTTCATGCTTACAGGGAAATAGCATTATACTTATGACATTCTCTTAATTTCTTGTTCACACACTTCACCTCCATAGCATTTTAAAGAATCTTAGAACTTAAGAGATTTTAATGTGAAGCTTAAATTGCCCTTGACCCTCTCTTAATCTATTTACTGCAGAAGAGGAAGCCGGGGAGTGGTGGCTTGTAATGCAAAGGAACATTCTAGTCCTTGTAGGCTTTGAGTTACAAACCAGATGGAGGCTTTAAGTCTCATGTGTGAATGCATGCATAAAATGGAGAGCGCAAAGAGCACAAATGACCCAGTACAACCATATGAAAAGCAGCTTCTATTGTGGTTATTAAAACTGCGCATTTGGAAGCAATAGGGGGAGTAAAAACTGAGACTTCTTGAAATAAAATATTGCTGTGCTGCCTTGGCTGGGACTCAGCAGATATAACTTGAAGTGGTGGAACTTAAACTGATTTAGGTCTCCCAAAAGAAGCATTCTGGGAATGTAGTGGAACCAGAACGGGGCAATGAGAGACATACCTGTTCCCAGCAGAACTTAACGTTGGCCAAAATAAAATAAAATGGTGGTGTAAATCAAACTCTATTT
Organism: Zootoca vivipara; assembly: GCF_963506605.1. Taxonomy (NCBI): domain Eukaryota; kingdom Metazoa; phylum Chordata; class Lepidosauria; order Squamata; family Lacertidae; genus Zootoca; species Zootoca vivipara. Next base: position 37,556,678 of record NC_083276.1, read on the forward strand.
TAATGGTTTGTTTAGCCTCTGCCAGGCTTGGGTCAGCTCAGCTGGGAGTTGCCCTGCTCCTGAATTGAGTTTGAAAGAGGGGGTAACATGAGGACCGCCTCGTCCATGAGGTGGGTTGAGGCAGCCGCCTCAGATGGTAGAATACCACGTGTGCTGCTGCCCCCAGAGAAGCGATGGTAGCTTCTAGTGAGAATTCATGGAACTCTCCCAAGATCTCACAGAGATTGTGCAAGATCTTGCTGCCGCCACCACTTCTCCTCACTTCTCCTGTGGCAGGGGGCACCCTGCCCACCTCACCACCTGCTGTCACCGCCAGAGAAACAAAGAGAAGCGGCTTCCAGGTTCTGGAAAAATCACACAGACCTCTTCAGAGTTCTCAACAGAAGCTGCAATCACGCGACCCTGGTAAGCAAGGCTTTGGCAGTAGGGCAGCAGGGTCGGCAGCGCTGTCCTATTTCACATCAGATGGCAAAATAGGATGGGCTGCCCCTTGGTAACATACCCCTGCTTAACTTTTATGTTGGTGTAAATTATGCTGGTTTCCTATACGTACGTAGTACATAAGGAGCCCATGCTGAATCAGGCCAAATGCCCATCTAGTCCAACATCCTGTTCTCATAGTGGCCAACCAACTGTCAATGGGAAACTCACAAGCAAGATCTGAGCACAAACACTATCCCCTCCTGTGGTTTCCAGCAACTGATTTTCAGAGGCATTTCTGCCTCCAAACATGGAGACAGAGCCGAGCTGTCATGGCTAGTAGCTGTCGGATTGCTCTGTCCAGCACTGTAGTATTTTCTAACTGTCAGTTTAAGTATTGTGTATTGGATTTCATCAGATATGAAGTTGTTAGGCACCATCGACACCCTTTGGAGTGGAAGGGTGGATTAAAGATTGAATAAACAAGCAAACAGATATTATTTAATTTTTAGACACATGCAACATGGCAGATAATCATGTTGTAGTCAAAAAGGCTTCTGGGGGAGGAACATGGCGGACTGAAAGTCTTCTGTTGGAAGATATAGAACTGGGTGCGAACTAATGAATACATAATAAGTAAAGAAGTATGGAGTATTATTTTTATTTATGATCACAGTGGAGAGATTGTGTGGGAAAATATTGCCTAACAGAAAGTAGATCAGCTGGGTGTCACTCTAGAGTGAATAATTTGAATAGTTTCTTTTATGTAAGTAACAGGCGGAAATTTTTCTTCTTTTTTTCCTCTTTTATTTTATGTACTTCATGTGTTCTCATATTTAGTGAAATTCATTTTCAATGTGATTATTATTGCTGTATATACTGCTTAATGCCAAAATCATCTTCTAAGCAGTTTATGAAGTATTAAAACTAGTTGCACAAACTATCACATTAAAACAACACAGCAATTAAAACAGGAGGCTCAGGTCAAGAGATCAAGGGCTGTTTCTTCATTCTGACTTGTCAGATTCTAATTGAAGGGCCACTTTTTTGTCAATATAATGAACAAATCAGCTTTGTTTATCTGTCCATAGATTGTTCATAGACAGCTCAGCCTTAATGGTAGATAAGGAGTGTTGCAAAATCTGCACACATTCAATGAATCCATGACCAAATACCAAACACCTCTCCCAGGCTATTTCTTGGGCATGGTGGCAACCCAATAAGTTCTGAAAGCACATGGATAAGCCCTTTGTACGTACAGCAATGCTGATCTTGAAGCATGTTTGCTACATCCTTTGAAATAGCATGTCTTTGTAGATTAATGTTGCTGTTGTGTTCAATAGTGTGTTCTTTAAACAAGGCAATACTATGTTTAGGAGTAAAAAATTATCTAACCTGGCTAAATGCAGCAGAATTTGGATTGTGCAGTGGAACACAAACATAGGCGGTGAGGAGTTAGTTATTTCTAAATGAAATAAATCAGTTTGTAATGTATGCTTTCGTTCCCCAGGGAAACCTAAAGGGAATGGATCATATTCTGGGCTAATGGGCTGCAAAATTTTAGAGTAATGGCAGAATTTTATTTCTGGCAGTTTGACAGAATTTAGCTATTTTGGGAAAAGCTTCAGGGGTGCCCTTAATATAAAGCTAAGGTCAAGTCCAGTCAGATCATTTTTAGCAACTGAGAAATAATGATGGTTGCTTGGCAACCACATCTGCTATATGCTGGTGTTCTCAGGTGGCTTGAGAGACTTCTCGCTGTGCCATAGCAGTGGGTGGGTCCATTTTCGGATTTAGTGAGCTATGGCTGGAGTGCTAATATAGTGGTAGACATTTATTTGACAGCTGGGTTGCACAGTGCAGAACCTGAACACAGCCGCTCACAGGATGGTTGTGGTGCCAACACAACAGCACAACCTACAAGCGTCTGTTGTATTAGTCTTAGTTAATTTATATCACTTAATTGCCATGACGGTCCTAAACAGTTTGCGAATTTAAAACCAATAACAAAAATATAAACATACCTAATTGAAATAGACAATAATGCAATTTCATCATAACATTAAAATAGACACAATTGAAATGTAGACTGCAACAAGCTCATTAGAGCAGCACAACAATTAGAAGAGTTTAAACAGCAATTAAAGCAATTAACACAGGAAGTTCAACTCAAGAGGTCATGGGAATGCCTGAGTAAACAGGTATGTCTTCAAGAGCCACCAGAATGCCAATGCTGATGGGCACTCCTATATTTCAGAAGGAAGGGCATTCCTTGACACTTGTGCCACATATTTTAAATGTATTGTTGTGTTTTTTGGAATACACACCCAGAAATCTATGGATTGAGGGGTGGGATGTAAGTACAGTGGTGCCTCAGGTTGCAAACGCTTCAGGTTACTAACGCTTCAGGTTACAAACTCCGCTAACCCAGAAGTTGTTACCTTGGGTTGCAAATTTTGCCCCAGGATGAGAACGTAAATCGTGCGCTGCCGGCACAGCGGCAGCAGAAGACCCCATTAGCGAAAGCGCGCCTCGGGTTAAGAACAGTTTCAGGTTAAGAACGGACATCCGGAATGAATTAAGTTCGTAACCCGAGGTACCACTGTAGTCTGATGTGATAAATAAACACGGCTCACAAAGTCCTATTTTTGATCAAGTTGATGATCTACAGGCTGAAATGTTACTGAAAGGGAAATGCATTGTTTCAATCAAATGATGGTGCAAAGTTCAAAATATCAGGTCATGCACTCTCTTCCCTCTATGAAACCTCCCCATCTTTCAACTCTAGGTATGTTTTCCCATTTCAGTACACTGGCTTGCGGCTCTCAAATTGTCACAAGACACTATGAGTGGGTAGCCAGAGGTTTGAAGTTAACAAAAAATGACAGGGCTTGTATCTGGGATTATGTGAAATAAGATAAGGTCAACTGGTTTTAAGTAACTCTGCTATTTATAGATGATCCTGCGTTAAAATTAAACACTTGCATCTAGAAGAATGGGTTAATTCATTCAGTTGCCTATTGTTCGCTCTTAACAAGTGGTGGAAAAGATAAAGAATGAATGGGATTGTTCTGGGGTCAGTTTTCTTTTCTTTCTTTCTTTCTTTTCAGCAATAGTTATTTTTCCTGGTTAAAGTCTTTGGTTAGAGTGGAATAAAGCGCTGCCAGGCAGGGACAACGAAACATCAAGGTATATAGAACTTCTGTTTGTTTGGTTGGTTGCTTGCGTGTCTGTCTGTTTGTCTAGAAAGTATTTATACCCCACCTACTAACCAAAGTTCTCAATGCAGCTTTTCGTATATAGTCAAATAACAATTAAAATAGATGGTGATTCAATAGTCACTACAGCTGAATGCTCTTTTTCAGCTGAATCTCTTGGCTGTTGCAGAGGCTAGATGTCAGTCCCACACAGGGCAGGATGCCCTTACTGGGCTGCTGCTAAGCGGGTTCTCCATCATGGAGAGCACGTGTTGCGGTGGGGGCCAGAACAAACCACCCTGAATTGTTGGGTGGGGGCTAATGAGTTGGCCACGGTTCTGATTGGCCCCGGGTTGTAGTTGGGGAAAAATACATGTTGCAATTTTGCTGTTCGGCCATTGGGGTATAAAAGGGCAAGCACGAGGTTTTTGTTTCTCCTTGGCTGCCACCCTCCCTCCCTGTTTTTAGGCCTCTGTGTTGACCTTGCTGTGCCTCTCCTGGGGTCGCCTGTATTCAGGGGCCTGGTAGGAATTTTTCCCATTTGGCTGATTGGCTGGTGCCATCTGGTTTTTGCCTACTGCATAGCAAATAGTCACAACTTGTAAGGTTGGCGGTTAGGCATTGGTTATTGTGGTTGTATTAGGGGTCTTGTTGATTGTGTTGGCCCCAAAAGTTAATGCCTAAGTTTGGGAAATTCCGGTCGGGAATGCAGGGGCTCGATGCATAGTCCATAACCCCTGGCAGGGGCCAGGGCCACATGAGAGCCCCTGAGAGCCTGAGGGGAGAGGGGAGGGATGATGCAACCCGACCCCCTGTTGGAGTATCAATGCCTGAGTGAGGGGGTAATTCCGGTCAGGATGGCAGGGGGTCGATGCGATGTCCGTAACCCCCGGTCGGGGGCCAGGGCCGCTGTAGGCCCCCTGTGAACCTGAGGGGAGAGGGGAGGGATGACACAACCCGACCCCCTGTCTCTCCCTGTAGGGTTACCCCTGTTGACAAGGCTAGTTTAATTCTGTCCTTAGGGGACAGTTGGAGAACCAATGCCTACGCAACCACTCACATATTTTGCATTTTAATAAAGTTGTGGCCAAATTCATGCCCCAAACCCCCAAACTAAGATTCTGTCTCTGTTGTGAATTATTTCTTGAGGTGTGGTTTTGGGGAACTCCACACGCAACTGATGATGATGACAATACTAGAATGAATTCTTCATTTTTTCAGGCTGAAAAATGCCCCCCAGCCCATTATAGATCCAGCCTATTCCAGTGCTGCTCCTTCTAGAAACTGTAGCAATGTTGCCTTGAAAGACCCCATGGTTTGAAATTTCTTCCATATGGCCTAAGACGGTTAATGCTACCAAGGTTTTTCTGGTAAAAACTATCCTGCTGTAGGTTCTGGGCCCATAAAAAGATGTCGGTTGGACCTGAAAGCCGAGGTTGTTATTTTCTGTGCCCAGTAAGATTTTGCAGTATGAAATTAGAGTATCTGATGAATGGCAACACCTTGGATATGACAACCCCTTTTTCTTCTCCTGACATTCCATGCACCTCAATTTTTAAGGCAATTAAACAACTCTGTTTCACTATACATTCTGACTTCCCTGAGAGTTTCTAAAGCGCATTTTCATTACCAATAACCATCACACATTGCTTGTGTTGTCTGATCAATTCACTGTAATTTATTTATTTATTTATTAAAAACCCTTCTCATTAATTATCTTTGAAGAGTTGTTCATTTCTATGTATCTGATCATTATTTGAAATGAGTTGCTGGAGGAGTTGTGTTAACATATTTTAGCCTAGAGACCTCTTGCAGTTTATTCACTATGACTATTTCTTTGAGTGCTTGGTATTAATAGTAAAAATGACTGTTTTACCCACAGCCTCCAACATTCCTCAGTTGCAAATAGGGACATTTCTCACTCCCCTCCCCCAACTGACCCTCCTTGACCCCCCTTTTTTCCACCCCCCAAAAAACCACTTCCTATCCAAGGAAGGACAAGTGCCCCCAACACTACAGTACACCAATGTGGCACAGCACAAATATCCTCCAACATCCTTAGAAAACCCTTTAATTCCAATTTTATTTTATTTTATTCTTTGGTAAATTTACAAAATGGGAAAAAAACACCAATAAAGGACACCCATATTTCTCGCACACACTGCTTGGATAACTATAGCTCTCAGCACCCTGGACAAACTATAATTATTTAGGGGGACGCCATGACTATGATGCTTTAAATGTATGGTGTGATTGCGGCCTTAATGAAATGTGGTATATCTGCCTATTGCAATAGAAATTCAACACCTGGTCACCTCCTGAACGTGTTTCAGGTGGATTGTAACATAATACCTCTTGTATACTGTGCTTTGTTAGCCACTGTAAGGAATTGTAATATGTCAAAGATTTGAGTCCAAAACTTGAGCAGAGATGCTGTAGCAGAGATGACCTTGGGACGAGAAAGATATTTTACACTGATGGGCTGTCATAGGTTGTGTTGGCGTGATGCCTAGAGGTGGCATGCAGGAAAATGAATGTCCTAAATTTCAGAGCTTGACAGCTTCATGGGGGATCGTGAGCTTCAGAACATCCTTTTTTGAGAAAGGGAGAGGGGCAGAAATTGTGACATTCTTCATAATACAGTGGTACCTTGACTTATGAACGACTTGACAACCAATTTTTTTGACTTACGAATGGGGTAATGGCCACGCGCTTGCGAATGTCTTGACATACGGGGAAAACTGCAGCGGTTTTAGATAGGGTTGCTTCGACTTACGATTTTTTTCCGTTTCCAATGCATTCCTATGGGAAATCGTGTTTCCAATGCCGTTTTTTGACTTGCGAATTTTTCGACTTACGAAGGTGCCTTCGGAACGGATTAAATTCATAAGTGGAGGCACCACTGTACTAATCAATCTCAAGTATTTGGACCCAAGTATGGTGCACTTATTAAATATACCCCCCCCCCCCAAAAAAAACATCCCCAAAGCCCCATGCTGTGTTTGGACAACCAAGAAAGGAAGGTAATTCTACAAGTGACATCTGCAACAAAATGTTGCGGTGTGGAGCACTGCCGTTTAGGGTGACAGTCAGTCAGCCAGCCAGTCTATCCCCCCACCCTGCTTCTCTGCTTTGTAACCGCCAACAATTAATCGACATTCCATGCCCAATGGGCATGCTCACTCCTCACTGAGTTGTTTTGGGTTGCCCCTCCTAAGGGTTTTGGGTTTGCTTGTTGTACTTCTGCAAACCGTGGGTTTGCCACATTCCTCTGAGTGCCACTTAGAGACTGAGTTTGCTGTTGCGTGTGGAGACCTTTTAACCACCCCCAAGAAATAAATTCAGACAAGACTCAAATTTTGGTTTGGTTTTTGGAAGAATTTAGGCCACAACTTTATTGATTACAATCAAGTGAGTGGTTGCATAGGCTCTGGTTCGACTAGCACCCTGCACCCTTGCAGGCAGCGCTGACTCTGGGCACCAACCATAAGTCAGCCATGGGTGAACACCCGGGACAGTGACAATCATAGAATCATAGAGTTGGAAGAGACCACAAGGGCCATCCAGTCCAACCCCCTGCCAAGCAGGAAACAAGCAAGACCCTGCTAGGCCACCACCCAGATGAGGGCACAAGCCCTCACAGGGAAGACCAACCATGAGTCCGTGGATTCCTTTAGAGGAATATCCAATTCATAGGGATGGCTAGGCATCCTGCCACCCCTATCCACCTGAACCAGAGCCTATCCGCAACCTTACAAGTTGTGAGGATTTGCTACGCGGCAGGCAAAACCCAAGTGGCACCAGCCAATCAGCCAAGTGGGGAAAATTCCTGCTGTGCCCCTGTCCCAACGACAGGCGACACACAATGGCATAGCAAGGTCAAGCACAAGCCCTAAATATGGGGAGAGGTGGACGGGTGTTCCGATGCACAGAGCCCCAAAGAGGAAGCTCAGGGACATATGCATCGGCTTAAATAGAGGTCCCTCGATCACTGTGACTGACGTCCCTCTGGTCCAATTGCACCCAAGATCAACGGACCACCAATAGGGTGTTGTGGCTATCCAAACGTGCCCACCCACAACACTGGATCTGGTTGCCAGATCGCACCACAACACGTGCCCTCTTGTTAGGGAGGACCCAATTTAACATATACAGATAACTTGCATCTTATGTGGAGGTTACAGGAATAGTGTGTATATGCAAAGATCTTGCGGGGCCACCCAAGATATCGTGAGAGCAGGGATGTGTTTGCTATGAGCAAACACATCCCTGCTCTCACGATATCTTGGATGGCCCCGCAAGATCTTGCAAGGGCTTCCCAGAGCCCATTAAGCAAATCTGAGCACTTAAAAGCACCTCTCATGCTCGGAAAACATGTGCAAAAAGATCTTTTAAGCTCTCAGCCTTCCCCACATTTAATTTGTATGATTTCAACCAACTGGCCTCTGATTTTGTAAGGCAGAACTTGCACATGCCAGACATGTGTAAGTTGCAAGTTACCTGTGTTAGATTTGTCATCAAAATTTGCTTTTCAAACCAGGAAGATTCTTTCCTACGGCTAGAAACTGGTCACTAGGAACTTAGTGTTCACACACTCCTCCTCTCAGCATAGTTTTTCGCCCCTAGCCTCCAATCATGCAGATAGAGCAGTGTTGTTATAGCACACATAGCACTGAGGCAGCACTAGGTGTTGACATTTTGTGCCCCTAGCAGTTTTACAGCCCATGCTATGCCACTGTTCTCAATACTGCACATCACTGCCTGTTACCAAGAGGGAATAGGGGTGAGGCAGTGTCTATAAGGATCCCAGTGCAGTGTGAGTGTAGCAGCCGGAGCATCAGATTGGCTTTGCCACTGCATCTCCACCACACTGACCTTCCTGTTGGCTCGAACCTTCCTCCTCTTGGTAACTAGCAGTGATGTACCATGTTGGGAAGCCAAATGAGCAATGCTGCCTCTCCCTCACCAGCCAACACTGAGGGTGGAAAGTAGGGGGGATCGGTAATTTTAGATAGTGGTGTTGGGATATTCCATTCCACCTTAAGAGCAGATGTGGGGCTGTTGCAGTGTCACATGTCTGCGTAACACACCAGCATTGTATGCTGCGAACTTCTGTTTGTGTATAGCTTTCTGTTTTGCTTTGGACACGAAGGAGATCAGACATTTCTGACACGAAGGAGATCTGACATTTCTGACATTTCTCTTTGTCCTGACTTATGCTTAATAAACTGCTTGTAAATATGCTCACACAAGCCTCTCTTGCAGGTCTTGAAAGATCTACATTGGCTCCCAGTATGTTTCTGAGCACAATTCAAAGTGTTGGTGCTGACCTTTAAAGCCCTAAATGGCCTCGGTCCAGTATACCTGAAGGAGCGTCTCCACCCCCATCGTACTGCCCGGACACTGAGGTCCAGTACCGAGGGCCTTCTGGCGGTTCCCTCGTTGCGAGAAGCCAAGTTGCAGGGAACCAGGCAGAGGGCCTTCTCGGTAGTGGCGCCCGCCCTGTGGAACGCCCTCCCATCAGATGTCAAAGAGAAAAACAGCTACCAGATGTTTAGAAGACATCTGAAGGCAGCCCTGTTTAGGGAGGCTTTTAATGTTTAATCGATTATTTTGTTTTATTTTTCTGTTGGAAGCCGCCCAGAGTGGCTGGGGAAACCCAGCCAGATGGGCGGGGCATAAATATTTATTTATTTATTTATTTATTTATTATTATTATTATTATTATTATTATTATTATTGCAGCCCTATACCAACATGAGTTTGTTTTTGCCTCAAAACAGCTGCAAGTTTGGGATGAAGGAAGTTGCATCAAAAAACCCACTGATGTAAGTCGAAAAACTAGAGAAGTCACTCCCCCCACCCCAAACACTTTCCTTAACTGTCCATAGATAGATGGCATAGATATTTTCCAGGTATTCATTTATAAATGCAGGAATGTTTACATTTACATATGTGGTTTCACAAATAATTATTTTCTAAGTTATTAATTTATCCAGCTCATTTCCCCCCGCCCCCAGGATTATTCCACCCATTACCCCAAGGATACAGCATTCTTAATAAACCCTTCCATTCTAACTCAACATTTGTCAGATCCTGTAATACTTGCTTCTAAATCCAATATGCCTATTAAACGCACAAATACCAGCAAATGTTGACCCTGCATTTCCCGAGTTCACTTCAGTGGATCTTGTCTGGGAGAAGTCCCCGAAGCACTTGAAGATTCAACATGAGATGATGTTAAAGTATGCCTGCATTTTAATTTTCTTTGAATAGGACTGCATGGAAATTTTTTGAACTGCCTGGTTCTTAAACCTCAATACACAAATTTCTGTTGACTCCTTGTTGCTATTTATTTTAATGGATTGAAATCATTGCAGCATGGTGAAGAGGCGGCCAGGGTTTTCTACCCTGGTATCTGAAGGATTGTCATGTACATGCCACTAGTTTAATTATCATCATCTTTGAAGGGGCAGCGGCAGTGAGACTTGAGGTGACATTTCAATCATACTGCATAAGACGGTGTCAGCATGAGTTCTTGCGATTTGCACAAAACATTCTGCAGGAATTAAGAGTGTTTGAAAAAAAATACGAGCGATGGCTTTGCTGTCACGATAGCTGATGGTTTTCAGAGGATAAATGAATGTGTTTTATAATTAGATCCATGGACAGGGAAAGAGAGTATATAAACTCCCATGACAACATGCACATAATTCCAAGCCATTACAAATCGCAAGAGGATCCTGATTAATGTGTTCTGCCTGCTACATTGTGTGAAAGAGATCATTCTGCTACACCACCACAAAATAATGCACCTTAATTGCATTCTCTGTCTGGTGTTCAAAGAAGGGTGCTTAAATAAATTAAAAAGCAAACAAGTATTTCATTATGAATAAAGTAATGTTGTTGCCAGACAGCAGTATTCTGTGGCCATCTTGCATTTCCCTCCCGAGCATTTTGTCTTCAAAATGGCTTCCCTTTTGTCTGCTCCAGCAAACTAAGGCAAAATGAACCCGAAGTTCCCCAGAGAAGCATCTCCATGCCCTCCAACATTCCTCAGATGAAAATAGGGGCAGTTTTCACTCGCCCTCCCAACTGACTCTCCTCGACTCCCCCTTTTTTGTGTCCCCCACAAAACATTTCTTATCAGAAGAAGGGCAAGTACCCCCATCACAGCACACATTGCCTCCAACATGTTGTTTTATTTTATTCTTTGGTAGATTAACAAAAAGAAAATCACACACCAATATATAAATTTTAGAAAGGAACAAGATTAGACGCAGACACACAAAGCATTTTTTAAAACCAAAACCAAACCAAGACTCCTCACCCTCCACTCTGCTCCCGCTTGCAGATACTACAGATTTTTCTTGTGCAAATATACAACAATTGGCTTTATGGGGCATTTAGCACTGATAGGTAAGTAGTGAGCTAGAGAAGACTGTGAGCTGCAGGAAGCAGCCATACAAGAAACAGCAATTTCCCCATCTGGTTTTCTTTCATTGGAAACAGGAGGCAATTATGGATTCAAGCTAAAAACAAAACAAAAAAACCCTGGCATATCACAGACATTAATCTGAGGAATGGGTGTAACAGAGGAGTGCTTGATAGAGGGTTTCAATCATGCTTCAGATTTCTTTAAGATAGCCAGGGAGCCTAGAGTTAATGTGTGATTAACATCGCTAGAAAAATGCTTCACAATTCGGAGGGAAATGAAGCAAATATTTATTTAGCAACTTGAGAAATTGTTTAAATATATTGAATGTTTCAAATAAATAGTAAGTTGCCTACCAGCCTTCTGCCTTCCCACATCTTTTATTTGTTTTGAAACACTGCGGTGCCAAATATAGAATGATTACTCAACTGCAAATGTTACCATCTAACTGTCAATCCTAAAGGGAAAACTCGTTTACAGAGGAAAGAAAGCATTCCCATTTAACATGGCTGAAAGTAGACCATATAGAGTAGACTAAAACCTGCTGCCTGATTTTGGGAACCCTCACACCCAATTGGGCAATGGGCTATGGTCCATGGGGTCACGAAGAGTCGGACACGACTAAACGACTAAACAACAACATCTTGGTGCAGTTCAAAACATTTGGATCCACCATATTGACTCAAAGTGAAAACGTAGATGAAAACCAGTTCCTCCACCTCAGGAATTGTCACAATATCTCAAGAGGTGTCCAAATGCATGGAGAATAGACATAGAGACAAACATTTCCCAAAGTATATAGTTGAAAGAAAAGCAGATTGAAGCAGTTCTGCGCTGAAAGAGACAACCATCTAGCCCACTGCTTCTCATTGGCTTCATTTACGTGTAATGCTAAATTATACCAGGATTGTGAAGTTCTGATCTGTTTCGCTCCTTCCTACTATTGCATGGAGGAAACAACCAAGACTTAGTATTATGTCCAAACCAGGGATCATTGCTGTTTTACTCTCAACAAACCACAATCAGTAGCCCAAAGTTTGTTCTTGACTTCTCACTGTGGTTTATTGGACTGAAACGAACCACGATATCTGGTTTGGATGTGATGCTAAGGCAAGGATTATGCTTTGTTTTCTCCAGTGGAACCAGAAAGCAGAAAAAGAACCCTTATATAGAAATGTTCACACTAAGCCATAAACTATGGTTGCCAGCTTGTTTCCAGGCTCAAGGTTGGAAGCCCTAAAAGTACTGAGGCCCCAAAGATGCTCTCCATCGAACCAGACCATCTCAAGTGTCAAGATCAGAAGAAGGAGCTCTCTTGGTAATTCTGCCACCATCAAAAGTGGGGGAAATTGCAGCCCAGAATAGGACTTTCTCTCTTGCAGCCCCTAAATTGTGCAGCTCCCTACACTGAGTCCCAGCAGTATTCAGTTTCCACTGTATGATGAAGATACACATTTTACCTCTGGACTTTGTTAGTTAAAGTAATTTTGTTGGGCCCACCTCTTCTGTTCTGTTTAACCTGTACTGTGCTGCTTTTGGGGGGAATTGTTTTACTTGTTTATACTTGTATGATTAAATTGTTGATCTTTATGGTGAAGGGTTAGTGGGAAATCACACAAAATCAATCAATCAATTTAATGTTTTATCACAGCAAGAAAACTGGGCCACTGAAACCAACAAATCATAATCATGATACAAAAAGAATAGGACTTTCGGACTTCACAACATTTGCTTTAAAAAAGCCCCCCAGAAAACAATGCCATGGACAGAATTGTGAGCACTTTCTGTCAACATTAATTTCTGAACATTTGTCTAGAGCTTTTGGGTAATTGAGCAAACAATGCCCCTGACAGTAGTTTCCGTTCAACAAGAGTAAGAAACAAGGTAATTAATTAGAGGCCAGAAGGGGCTTGTTAAGTGCCAGTAATGAACCACTATTGAAGAAATTACTGCTACGGGACTAATGCTATGAGATATTGTGTGGAAGAGTGAGCTAATGGACAGTATAAAATGAAGCGTTTCTGGTGAATCATATTGGGGAGGGAAAACACAAACTGCTTCAAGCTGGAAAAAGAGGAGGTATTATTATTAACCTTGACAATGGTTTGAAATTACACAACAGAAATTCCAAACTTCATCTCATCTAGTAGACGGTTAGCTTGAAAGTATTAAGAGATCCATGGGACGCAGGTGGCGCTGTGGGTTAAACCACAGAGCCTAGGGCTTGCTGATCTGAAGGTCAGCGGTTCGAATCCTCGCGATGGGGTGATCTCCCGTTGCTCGGTCCCAGCTCCTGCCAACCTAGCAGTTCGAAAGCACATCAAAGTGTAAGTAGATAAATAGGGATCGTTACCGTGGGAAGGTAAACGGCGTTTCTATGTGCTGCTCTGGTTCGCCAGAAGCGGCTTTGTCATGCTGGCCACATGACCTGGAAGCTGTACACCGGCTCCCTCGGCCAATAATGCGAGATGAACGCGCAACCCCAGAGTCGGTCACGACTGGACCTAATGGTCAGGGGTCCTTTTACCTTTACACCTCATGAGAAGTTCACAAATTATTTCAGTTAAAAACTAGAACCCCCGTTCTTGATCAGGGCCTGCTTCAGCCTGTTTTCAAAGCACACCATTCTGGTCTCTTGTTCCCCATTAGTCCATTTAAATAGTTCCATGCCCTCCATTGATTGGGACAAGACAGCCTTGTCTCTGCAAAGACATCACAGTTCCCCTTTTCTCTCTTAGTGAAACTTATGGGTTGCCTGTTGATTTCAGATGGGGGCAAGGGTTAAACACTCCTTCCCCATTCTCTGCCAGTCAGGCACCCCTGCAACTGCAATTTTATTGTATTTCTCAACAAGCACATTACTAGGATTTGCACAATTAATGCCATGCTTTGGGCCCTGTTTCATTTGTAAAATTGCCTTTACCCTCCCCTTTGTCTTGCAGTGGCCTTGGGGTGTGGAATTGGTTCCCATCTGCAGATGTTGTTGGACATGAGCCCTAGCTAACATGGTCAATGGTCAGGGATGATTGGATTTGTAGTCTAACAACCTCTAGGGTGCCTCTGATCCCTCAGCTTTGGTCATGGGAGTTATGGAAGTGGACTGGACTGGAAGAAGGACCCTGCGGACATGTTTTGCTAGGTAATGCTCAGTTGGTAGAGCATGAAACTCTTAATCTCACAGCCGTGGGTTCAACTCCCACATTTGGCAAAAAGGTTTCTGCATTGCAGAGGTTTGGAGTAGATGAGCCTTGTGGTCCATTCCAACTTTATGATTCTCTTCTGTGACACACTTCAAAACCTACCATTCCTTTAAAATGTTGTGTCACCCTCCAGCCCAAAAAATTCAATTTAACTGTTGGTTGCACTTGTCTTTCATATACAGTTGTACCTCGACTTAAGAACGACTCCACAACCGAATTTTTCAACTTACGAATGGGGCAAATGGCCGCACGCTTACGATTTTTTCATCATCCGAATGGAAACTGTGGCGGTTTTAGATAGGGTTTTTTCGACTTACAAATTTTTAGATGGGGTGGCTTCGACTTACAAATTTTTAGATGGGGTGGCTTTGACTTACGAATTTTTCTGTTTCCAATGCATTCCTGTGGGATATCACGTTTGCAATGGCGCTTTTCGACTTACGATTTTTTCGACCTACGAAGGTGCCTTCGGAACGGATTAAATTCGTAAGTCGAGGCACCACTGTATGGCCAGTTTCAGAAGATCCATCAGAGTGCTTGCTTCTCCAGCTTTGCCAGCTAACTGTATAATTTTGTGCTAGTGGTTTTATCAGAGAGCTCGGAGACTGAAGGATACAGCTACAATCAGTTTCTAAAGACTTCTTGCATCTCCTTATAGTCTACCAATAAGTCCTGTGAATCTGCATCCCGTGAAACTCCTACTATTTCAGAAACGATGGGGACATTCCTATGCACACTTACCTGGGAGTAGACCCCATTGAAAACAGTAGGACTTACTTCCAGGTAAGCATGCATAGGCTCAGTCTGCATTTCTAGTTTGTATGTTAAGTGTAACTGAGGTCTTAGGCTTTAAAGTGCTACAATAAGAACCGTGTTTCCATGTTTAAAGTGTCATGTACACCTGCACTGCTATAAAAATCTAAATTTTTATATTTAAAAATATAAAGTGAATTTTCACAAATGGCTTTGACTTAATTGTGACAGTGCGGTACACCACACACCATACAGAAAATGGGCTTAGTTTAGGAAATCTGCTTTCATCAGGATTGTCTAGACAACTGGCCTTCAGTTCCCATAAAGCATATTCAGTAGGGGGGGGGGAAACAAATCGTGGATTAGCCTTATTCGAAATCTTAATCTGAAAGTGATATTAAATGGTCAAATAAAATATCCCTGTTAGCAAATTTAACAGTTCATAGTTACATTACTTGAAATGGAAAGTCCTTGGGTTATATTGATGTGTATGAAGTTGTGTTAGTGAATTAGATAACAAGACTGTAAAGGGAAGCTCAGGTGTGCCTGATTTATTGATCACCCTTTATCCATTTGTAAATTCTGCATGTATTTTTAAACAAAGACAAACATGGAATATTTTAAGACATAGTCACATTTTTAATGGTTTTATGTTTAGCTTTTCCACAGAGTTGAGGTGTTAATGGTATATGTTTAAATTTTACCTATTTACAAAGGAAAATACCAATTTCTTCACTGCCATCTTAAGAAAATCATTGTCTCTCTTTTAGGAAAAGCTTTTTAGATAGATAATCTTTATTGTCATTGTCCCATACAGAACAACGGAATTGTTTCAAAACCTTGCCAGTCTGTACCCAAGAGTGATGCATTATCTTTTCTTCCACTCCTTCTCCAGATATTGCTGAATGTGCTTGTGTTGATGTTAGACTAGTCTTGATACCAAACTAATTTCTATTTGTAAGGATTTTTAAAAGGGGCATCAGCAAACTATCTAACATCCTCTTACACTCACCCACACCCACACACCCTTGCAGTGTGATGTAATTTAACCCAGAAACAGGTTTAATTCATTATTTGCTATCTGTGTGGACTAGGTCATGGATTGTACCATTCAAGGAAGCCATATAAGGGACCCATTACTAGAGATGGACAAGCCTGTCAGTTTCAGTTTCTCTCAGATTTTCATTTTTCCAGGCTTCAATTCCACTCTCTACATTTCTGCAGCAATTTGAATCATGAAAATCCATCAGCATTTTTTGTGCAAATTTATGCATCAATTTCCCCCCCATCCCTTCCCTAGGAGTGGAAGAAGAGGGTGCAGTGGAGGCGGTCTGCCCCGGGTGTCACTACTGAGGGGGGTGACAAAATTCTGGACGGCACTCACCGTGGGGCCTGCAGTGCGGCCAAGCCATGTGTCTCTCCTGCCCCAAACGGCCTGCCCACCACCTCCCCCTCAGCGGTAGGGCAGCTGAGTGGGAAGAGGCAGGCAGACTCCTCGGAGGCACCACAGAGTGTCATGCCACCCCAGGCACCTGATCAGATTGCTCTGCCGCTGCCCTGCCCATGACTTGTGTATAATCCATGACTGGATCCTGCATGATCAATAAAGGGGGGAGATGAGGGTCATGCTTTTGGTGTAAGAATTACACTGTAAAATTCAGAGAAGGTCAAATTTCAAAGGGTAATTGTTTTGATCTGCATATTGTTTTGAGGAGACTAAATTAAGTAGTTTCATGAGAAAATGCATAACCCACCCCCCACTATGTCTGCCCAGGGCCTGTGTGTGATTCCTTGGGGGAAAGGGATTGGCTGTAAAACCATTATTGTGAATTGTAGCTGGGGGGGGGATAGTTGTTAGGAGTCTCATAAGAAGTGCCTGTTGGGTCAGGCTAAATACCAAGCTAGCCCTCAAGCAGAAAAGCACCCTCCCCTCCTGTGGGTCCAGCAATTGGTATTCAGACGCATTACTGCCTCCGAATGTGGAGGCAGAGCATAGCTATTGTGGCTAGTAGCCATTGATAGAGATATTTGTGCAATTTGTCTCCAGATATCTAATAGTTCCCAGCATTCTTTCGGAGAACGCATGGCAGTCAAAGCTGCATTATAGCACTTCAAATTTATAGTGTGGGTGCTGCCTTAGATAGTTCAGAATGCACACTGTACTGTTTTATGGGTTTTTTTTTTAAAAAAAAAAAAGCTTCACTAGCTTGCACGAAATGTTTTCTTTCTAATTTTTTTATATCGTTAGCTGCCGCATCACCTGCTTCATTTTGCATCGCCGCTCATCCTGACATAAAAGTTAATGTTAATCTGCCGACTCATTCTGATTGGATTGCTTTGGAAGTCACTCCAAAGTCACAGTGGCTAAATGGGATGAAGCTGTAAGACAGAAATGCATTTCGGTTAATACCTCCACTGAAGCTAAGCCGGTGCCAGTCCTAATTCCCAAAAGAAAACAAATCCACAATAATCCATCTTTTAATTCTGAACATAGTGGCACGATGCCAAATAATATGGAGCGTGCATAACTTGGCCAGAATGCGGCATCCGATTTCACCACAGTTTCCTCAGCCGTGACCTTTTCATACATTCCTTTTGAGGTCAGCGAGGAGCATGAATGTAAAGGTGTTATCTCTACCAACACCGATGGTGTGTGGCTATTTCCCAAAATAGGTATATTGGGAGAAACTGAGAGAAACATGTTGGTGGTTTATTAAACACTGTGACTTAGTTGAAATGACAACAGATGCTTACAGAAGAAACATATGTTCCAGTGGCCCCCAAAATGCTCCTTAGTAATTTTCTATCCTTTTACATGCTGAATTTATATGCCACCCTTCAAAACATATTGTCTTCCCAAGGTGCCTTACAACATACATATAAAATAATGACAAGCCGTAAGAATTTCAAGCAGTGTGATAATAACAGCAGTTGTAAAATATTTCAATACTTCTAATCCAATTCCACTGGATCCCCCCCCCAAACAGAGGACCCCGATGCGTGCAGTCAATCAGCTGAGAAGGAATTGGTGTCATGAGGTCTGAGCACTGAGACCCTGTCAACACTTTTGTCAATTTTAGGATACAGGGCAGGATTCAGCTGAGTCCCATCAACAAAAACCCTATGCAAGGAGCTCCTCTTCCACTTCCCCCCCTTCTCCCCCTGTGCCCCCCATTGGATTTTGGGGGTGTCAGGAGAACCCCCAGAACAATGTGCAGGGGGAGAAAAGAGGGGATCGTTCCATGCTTCTCCTGATGGAACAATTGCCTTAGTGCAATGTTGAATTCATTCCACAGATCTAGAGCTCTGAAAATTAAAAAGCTAAAGTGACCGCTGTATTATCACTCTCTAATGCTCTGATTCTATAAGCCACTGTTGTTGCTAAGAGACACGGCTCTGCCACCATTCTGAGTGTTTCCACAGCACCTTGACTGAAAACTTTAAGAGACCTTCAGCATGATGTCACTGATAGTATCCAACCCACCCAAAACCCATCCTCCACACCTCAATGCACCGTGGAACTTTTTCCCCCTCCTGTTGTTTCTGTGGCCTCAGCGGTGGCAGCAGTAACATCACTCCTTGCCCTTCCTTCCAGGCCCCCAGACAGCATTTTAGTGGTGGATGTCTGCTGCTGCTGCTGCACTTGGCTCTGATCTATGATGGTTGCCTGCAACCAAATGCAATGTCCTGAACTATAGATCTATGAAATCTTCAGATAACAATAGATTTACAGTTGT
This sequence comes from Zootoca vivipara, assembly GCF_963506605.1. NCBI lineage: Eukaryota > Metazoa > Chordata > Lepidosauria > Squamata > Lacertidae > Zootoca > Zootoca vivipara. Next base: position 37,575,420 of record NC_083276.1, read on the forward strand.
ACCTTGGTTGACAAACAGAATGCATTCCGGGAGTCCGTTTGACTCCCGGAACCATTCGAAAACCAAGGTGCAGCTTCCGAACGGCTGCAGGAGCTTCTTGCAGCCGAACAGAAGCCACGGAAGCCGCGCCGGACGTTCAGCTTCTGAAAATCATTTGAAAACCGGAACACTCCTGGTTTTCGATCATTCAGGAGCCAAAACGTTCAATAAATAAGCCGTACAACTGTATATAGCAGAAATCTATAGTTCCATGGGATCATTTATGCACACACCTGTAATAATAAATAATGAAAAAATGATGATGATGATGATGAACTGGTCAGGAAAAGGAACTTCATGATAGTTACAAGAGCTGCCCACACTATAGCTCCTTCAACTGAAAGTAGGAAGAACAGGTGGCTCCCCCTAAACTTGATGTTTCAGGGAAGGTTGTATGACTGTACGAAATGGGATAGGTGTGGTTCCAAGTTATGTACTTCTGGCCCCCTTAGTGTTTGTAGGAAGGCTGTACCATATCAGAAATAACGCACAAGAACTGACTCTTAAAGAAATGAAAACAAGGAAAGCCAGTGAATAATAGATCTGATACTTGAAGTGTAAATAATATATCCAGCAGAAAGAATAGTCCACATACAGAATTAGTGCCGCTAAAGTGATTCAGGACCTTCTGTTTCTGCCTCTGGTAGCTACAGTTGACATTTTCATGACAGATTTGGTGTTCCCTAGCCAAGGCCTTGATATCCCTGCATCTGCTTTGGAAGGAAGGTGTTTTCAGATGGTTAAATAACAGCTACAGGGCCATGTACAATGTGGAAACTTTATGTAATATCTTTGTGACATTTTGGACCGTCTAATCACACATATGGCATAAACAAAAGACAATTTTCCCAAGAGCCTAGTGTGAGGGAAGTGATTTTGTGGAATAAACAGCCCTGATGATGGTGATAATTTATGCACAGTGTGATTCTTCTGCCTTTATATTGATTAGTTATCACGTCAGGTGTGCAACCACACTTCCACACAATCAAAATTCCTGCAGGGAGTCTAATCTCATGAGCAGCTACTCCTAGTATTTCTCAATGCAGATAGTCCACAGCAACATGTAGTACTACTCCCAGTACTGTACAGTAATATCTGAGTGAAATGGGCTTAAATTAACACTTTATCTTTATGCAATGATTGATCCTTCCCCCCCCCCTCTCTCTCTCACACACACCCTAGTAGATTAGAAGATGTGTATAAGGCTTTTGTTGTACACCAAAACTCCAATAACAGACCTTCCAAGTGTCCCTATTTTCCGGGGATGTCCCTGATTTAGAGAAGCCGTCCCAGTTTCTGATTTGAACCCAGAATGTCCTGCTTTTCCTTTGGATGTTCCTATTTTCATTGGAGAAATGTTAGAGGGTATGGAGTCATCTGACCCCCCAAGCTGTTTGAAGGCAATCCTGTATAGGAAAGTTTGTTTTATGTTTAATGTTTTATTAGGTTTTTATATATGTTGGTAGCTACCCAGAGTGGCTGGGGCAACCCGGGAAGATCCAGTGCCGGCCCTACATGCAGGCTGGGTGGCGCAGGGCACCAGGGCGCCGGCCCGCCAGGAGGGCGCCGCGAGCTGCGCCCACCCGCTGGCCGACCGGTCCGCCGCGTAGCTGCGCCTGCCCGTCCGCCTGCCGCGCAGCAGCGCCTGTTGCACCCGCGCGGCGCCCACCGCACTGGGAAACGGAGTGGGAGGGCGCCGGAACGGGGCGGGAGGGCACCGGCGGGCGCCGGAGGGATCCGGCACACCACGGCGCCAGGAGCGCTTAAGACGGCGCTGGGAAGATGTGTGGGGTATAAATAGTAATATTATCATTATGAAATGGGGCATCCCTATTTTCATCAGAGAAATGTTGGAGGGTATGCAGTAATGCTCTGAAGAAACAATTTGACCACAAGTTTCCCATGAAGTCTGAAATGAGAGGGACTAGAAATAATAGCAGATTCTATTTTTAGGAATTAATTCAGTTGCATAAATAGACAAGAGATAATTAGAGCTTTGTTTTGTTCCACAGATCCCTCTATTCCAAACCCTGACATGATAACCAATTAATACAGAATTACATGATAACCAATTAATACAGAATCACACTATATGGAAATCATCACCAATCACTGGGGCTGCTTATTCCGGGGAGAAGCTCCATGCCACCCCCCCTTGTGGAAATTCCTCCTTAGCTTTCTTGCTAATAAGTATGCATCAGGAAGTCAGCTCCTATGCAGGTGTCCCAGCTCTCTGTAGGCCAAACATTTGTACCACTTGAGCTATAGAGGCATCCTAGCAAGTGATGCAAAGTGAGTGACCTGTTCCTCCACATGACAGAAATTACCCGATTCTTTATGTTCCACCTTGAATTCATTTAGATATTCTGATGGGACACTTTCAGTAGTTTCCCCATGCCCCTGAGATTCAGTCAACCTTCACCAGGAACTACAGCCAAGCCTAAAGAGGCCTCCAGCCCACACTATAAGTGGGGTCCCTTGTCCCATTTATCCTTTCCTAAACCCTACCACTGGCAACTAACTCTTAGATTGAAAGCAAATAATACTTTAAGACCTGGGCTTTGGCAAACATAGATATGAGAGATAGTCACATAGGGCTGCTCTAGCATAAATTCAAATCCATTCAGCTTGGGCTCTGGCCAGTTTAGTGTGGAAGCACATAAGAAAACTAGTGCTTTGATCAACCCCAGGTGCCCTTGTGCTGCACAGCTGAGAATCCAATGAAGGCAAGGCATATGCTTGGGGAGAGAATCGCCAAGTACCTTGTTCAGGGCTCCTCCTGCCAGAGGAATAACCCTGTAATCATCCTCTGATTTAGAGAATGAGTCCCCTACAGTACAGTATCTTTGTTTCCCCAGCCTTGCAATTTAACCAGCTAGCTAGCTCCATCAGAGAAGTAAACCCTAGCCTGCTCAGCCTACAAAAGGCCTTGGTTGGCTCTAGCTCCCGGCAGAGAAAACCTTTCTTGTAGCTGTCCAAGGTTTGCTTAAATCGGATTGGACACTGCCTGCCATAGCTGCCAAGTTTTCGCTTTTCTCGCGAGGAAGCCTATTCAGCATAAGGGAAAATCCCTGTAAAAAAGGGATAACTTGGCAGCTATGCTGCCTGCTTCGGCTGCAAGCCCCTAGCAGAATTGGACATTTGGTAATCTGTGATCTTATTCCAGGAAAACTTCAGTTCTTTGTCACACAAGCACCTCCTTGAAGATCACAACGGCCTAGTTAAGAAACTCCTCATAGCCACTTCAAGAGCTGAACCAGGAGGGATCACAACCTTGTGTAAAAAAAAATGTAGGTATATCCAGGTAAGAAGATTCTTTATATTCCTGAAGTGTCTGCTCTGCTATACTCCCATTCTTCCTTCTCCCTGCCTCATTCTTCTTGCTTCAATGGATATTTCAAACATATTTCAGTGGGCGAGCTATTACATACTGACAGTAAAATTGAGCTCTTGTCTGCCATAATATTGTTTATGTATGAGTTACTGGCAACACTGGAAAACAATCTCTTCTTACTGCCTTACTGCCAATAGTGAAACACTGCCATAATCCTTCCCTTGTAAAACCATCAGCAAGTAATCAATAGTTAATATCTTTAGAAGAAGCCCCTGCCCCAATTTTTCTACATGGCCTGCAAAAGAAATCATGACTAGTTTTTTCATAGGAAAAAAATGCAAATAATAGTCATCTTTTGTTGTTTCTGTGATGCTGTTTGGTGTTGAGATATAGTTTTCAACCAATGACTGCGAAATAATTTTAGCACACGATACAATAAAAAAGGTTATGAAAAGTTAAGCTTGCTGGTAATGTGACAAATAGATGGCTGGTAGTTGCCAATTAAATGGGGGAGGCCCTGTTTAGCCAATGCACAGTGAAAGGGAGGGAATAAGGGTAATCTTGCTTTTGTATTTGCCGCCGCAAAGCTCCCCAACAAGGTGACCTTTCCCCTCAGTGAAATGGCCTTGTGAATGCAACCCCGGTTTAACAACATTCTGGCTGTTTGAAATGTTTGGACACTGGTGGTTTTTAAGGACACGGCAACACTTTTATGAAACCAAAATCTGCCCCATGAAAACCAGCTAATTTTTCCTCATGGAAAAGATTGTATGAATGAAAATTTAGTAGTAAAAGAAGCTATGGCTATTGTAGCTCTTACAATATACAACAGGAATAACCAACATGGTGCCTGCAAGTGCATTTGTGCCCTCAGAGGCCACCTTTGTCATACAAACACACACACACACACACACACACACACACACACACACACACACACACACGAACAATTCACTTTAGTCAATAGTTGTGGTGTGTGCTTGGTTATTGGATGTATGTGGTGCCTACAACAGCTCCTCCAGTTCGCAAATGTGCTTATGGACCCACAACATGCTTTATCTCTGCTGTTTTTGTTTGTGCTCACAATCTTGAAGTGTATACTTTTGTGTTTGTTTTTCCTGAATTTTTCCTCCAATGAACAATTTCCTCAAAAGATTTCATAAACATGTATCCATATGTGCAACTGCCTTTCCTTCCCTTACAGTTTTCTCCTATACTGCTGGGGGTAACGTTTGAATGACACATGAGCAGGGCCAATCACGTGGATTCTGATCATGGTTTCAGCCTGGCAGGAAGGGGAGGTGCCAATTCCATGGAGAAGACCCGTATCTTTGGCCTCCCCCTCACACAGATGAGACATTTAAACAATCACGTTCATAGAAAGGCTAGGGAAATAGCTGAAGGGCCCCACAGTGCTACAAGCTGGAAATGTACAGTATTAAGCAGTATATAAATTATTCAAATAAACAAAATTTAAGATTAGCTGAACACAAAGGTCACCAGTGAGCTTTCCAGCTGGTTTTAATATTCTTTCACTTCAAGGTGGAGTTGGAACGACCTAAGGTTTAACCCATGTTAAACCAATCAGAAACAAATAACTTGTTCCCCTCTGTGTGACATTTACATTCCTGGTGACCAAAAGGAAAAGGCTTCTCAAGAAAGGTATATTCTTTCAGGCATGCTAAAATGATACTGTACCATCTTTGCGTTTGTAGCGCTCACCTTCACAGTTGCTAATCATTTCCATGAATTCAGTCTGCCCCTTTAAGCTTCTGAACAAAAGGTGATATTCCTATGTTTTATTCTAGATCAGAAGTGGCTAAAAATGGGTTTTGAACATTGCAGGAAGCATTCTCCTGCACTAAGCTGGTCAGGGGTCTTATTCCACCTGAGTTGTGGCTAAAGATCTGCAGCCAGGACACAAATTTGCCTCTGGAGACATATAAGATGGCAGGTGGGTAGGTGTCACTAGCAGAACATTCTGCACTGTGTCTGGCCACTTTTTTCTTTTCATAGTTTAAAAGTGGGGGATGAAGGGTCAGGAGAGCAGGGACCTTGTATAAAAGACTCAGGGCTCAGGCTGCCTGGACTGCCCCTTAATTGCTCCTCTGACTACAGCCCCACCTCAAGATCCTTTTTTGCTCTAATAACAAAATGATTGTTTTTCAATGTGCTGCTTCCTTCAGCATTGGTCAACTACAGTTTGGTTACAACTGATGTCTTAAGCATTTAGAAATATCTAGCAATGAAATAAAGAAGAGGGTTATCTGACAACCATTCTTTAAAAGAAGAGTGTGGTGGACCAGAGTGCATCTGTGAGACCGTAAGAGTTGCTGCAAGGAAAATAAACTCTCTTCCTCCTCCGCTACTTCATCTTGCCACACTCAACTTTAATTTCATTTTCAAGCAGAGCAGCTGATGTCAGCTAAACTTTATAGGAGGCTGCTTCAGGAATGTTCCTGAGGAAACTGCAGCAACATGCATTATTCTCCACATATTTCTGCAGGGTTATTTAACGAGAGTAGGAGCAAACAACTTGCCGCCTTCAGACAAGGGGGTATTTGGTGGGGGGGATGGGACACATCCTCATTCGCCACAGAACACCTCCTGACTGTCGCTGGGCTGCAGGATTCAAGTGAATACAGAGAAATTTAGAAATTTAGGTGCGATTAAAGTAGCTTAAAGTGCTCTGCTGCCCTTGTGCAACAAACCCACTTTGCAAACAAAACGGATCTTTCGCAGTTAGGAAAGTGGTGAGGGAATGCATTGAAAAGTATGGAATACAACAATGATTTACAGGAAGGTGTACAAACACTATGCAAGCAAATCAAGATGAATGCTCAATAAGTAAGTAATATGGAGGATCCCTTTGTTGGCCAAATTTGGCAGCAGAACACAGGTCAATTTACTGACACTGTGAAATCATGGCGCATGACATTGCTATGATTCTCACAACGGGCATGAGTGGTGTCACATGCTGTATGGTAGTAACTCCTTAAAATATCTGGCTTCAGAGTGGCAGGCCTTGAGTTTTCTGGAAACCCAGAGATATATACGGAAGGCCTCCTTCACGTAAACCGGGTCCTTGTACCGTTAAGAGCCTGCAACGCTGCTTTCACCAACCTGATACATATTCCAAAACACCTGGAGGGCTTCAGCAGACTGCTATGGTAGATCCTTCCAAGTGAGCTCGCTATCAAGCCAGAGCAGCTCATTTAGATGTGGCAGCCATTTTGTGTTAAGGCCACACACCCCACAGCAGCCAATTTGCACGTGGTACCAGTGAGACTTCCTCAGTGTTCAAGATGTGCTCACTGGCCCCAAAGAGGTTGCTGACACCGGGTGAACTGTTAAATGTAAGACTGTTTTCCGTTTTTAAGTGTACAGCAGAAATGACATGCCAGGGATGGGGCACAGATTGGCTGTACCATTCCTCACCACTTCACCCCTCTCCCTCTCGGTATGCAGCAGCAGACCACTCACTGTGGATGTAGAATAGCAGCTGCGCCCCACCCAGCAGGCTGATTCTGGTGTATACTCAAGACATCTTAGGTGTGTGTTGTTTAAGATCTCATGTGTAAAGAGGCTCTCTTTTCCTGCCACTCATCTGTAGTAAATTTGGACTGACAGCGAGACTTGTGCAGTTAGTTTCCATTTCATTGTTAAGTCTAGATGTGACTTTCTCTCTTATTTTCACTTCTGAAACATCTAGATCAGAAATGACAAGAAAGGTAGATCGGTAGGAAATGACTAGCTTCCACCAAGCACACAAATCAAATTATCTCCCCAATGAAACATACATTTACATATAATCAAGGGTGTTTATATTTTCAAAAGAAAGAGAGACTGGAAAAGAATTATGAACATAACTTAGCTTCTGTCAGTGTTTACAGTTCTGCCCAGATAAATTTGCCCAGATAAACCCTTCAGCTCATCCATGATAATATGACAGCAACAATCGCAGATAACAATGGCTCTCAAAGTGAACCATTCACAGTGGAATCAGGTGTTAAACAGAGTTGTGTTATCGCCCCAACTCTATTTATTATTTTCATTGCCATGATCCTACACTTTGTCAAAGGGAAAGTCCTTACTGGAGTAGAAATCATAGAACCATAGAGTTGGAAGAGACCACAAGGGCCAGCCAGTCCAACCCCCTGCCAAGCAGGAAACACCATCAAAGCATTCCTGACAGATGGCTGTCAAGCCTCTGCTTAAAGACCTCCAAAGAAGGAGACTCCACCACACTCCTTGGCAGCAAATTCCACTGCCGAACAGCTCTTGCTGTCAGGAAGTTCTTCCTAATGTTTAGGTGGAATCTTCTTTCTTGTAGTTTGAATCCATTGCTCTGTGTCTGCTTCTCTGGAGCAGCAGAAAACAACCTTTCTCCCTCCTCTATATGACATCCTTTTATATATTTGAACATGGCTATCATATCATCCCATATCCTTCTCTTCTCCAGGCTAAACATACCCAGCTCCCTAAGCTGTTCCTCATAAGGCATCATTTACAAAACCTTTGACCATTTTGGTTGCCCTCCTCTGGACATGTTCCAGCTTGTCAGTATCCTTCTTGAACTGTGGTGCCCAGAACTGGACACAGTACTCCAGGTGAGGTCTGACCAGAGCAGAATACAGTGGTACTATTACTTCCCTTGATGTAGATGCTATACTCCTATTTGTGCAGCCCAGAATTGCATTGGTTTTTTTAGCTGCTACATCACACTGTTGACTCATGTCAAGTTTGTGGTCTACCAAGACTCCTAGATCCTTTTCGCATGTACTGCTCTCAAGCCAGGTGTCACCCATCGTGCATTTGTGTCTTTCATATATTTTTTTGCCCAAGTGTAGTACTTTACATTTCTCCCTGTTAAATCATATATCGAACAGATGGAAAGTTCTTTAATCTGAGTAGGCTGAAAGCAAAGAGTAAGGTTACCATAACTTCCGTAATAAAGCTTCAGTATGCTGATGACAACGTAGTGTGTGCACACTCAGAGGATGACCTCCAAACCATCCTAAATATATTCGCAGAAGCTTACGAGAAGCTTGGCCTATTGCTCAACATCACCAGAACCAAAGTACTGCATCAACAAGCACAAAACAATTCCTCTGTGGTGCCACAAATCCAACTCAATGGTATAATGTTGGAAAGTGTTGATCACTTCTCCTACCTGGGCAGTTTCTTTCCACAAGGGCCAACACTGATGCCGAAATCCAGAATTGCCTGAGCTCTGCAAGTGCAGCTTTCTCCTGATTGAAGTGCAGAGTGTTTGAGGACCAGGACATTTTCAGGGAAATCAAAATGCCTGTTTGCAAAGCTATTGTACTACCAACCTTACTGTATGCTTGTGAAACATGGACCACCTATAAACGCCATCTCCAACTCCTCAAAAGATTCCATCAACGGTGTCTCTGAAATTTCTACACATCACTTGGGAAGACAGGCGAACTAATATCAGTGTACTGGAAGAAGCAAAGATCACCAGTGTTGAAGCAATGATTCTTCAACATCAACTTTGTTGGACTAGTCATGTTGTGCTGATGCCTGATGATCGTCTTCCAAAGCAACTACTCTATTCCGAACTTAAAAGTGTAATGCTGGCGGTCAACAAAAGAGGTTTAAAGACTCTCTCAGGGCAAATCTAAAAAACAGTAGTATAAACACCGACAATTGGGAAACACTGACTTGCGAGCGCTCCAATTGGAGAACAGCCTTTACCAAAGGTGTCATGGACTTTGAAGATGCTCAAACTCAGGACAAAAGGCAGAAACGTGCTAAGAGGAAGGCACGCTTGGCAAACCCTCACTGTGATCAACTCCCACCTGGAAACCTATGTCCCCACTGTGGCAGGCCGTGTGGATGCAGAATTGGCCTCCACGGTCACTTATGGACTCACTGTTAAGACCATGTTCATGGAAGACAATCTTACTCAGCTACGAGTGATTGCCAAAGAAGAAGAAGATAGCAGAACACACTTTTTACTCATAACTAAGGAGAGTTATTTTGAGAGCAGAAAGGATAAACATTACTAAAACTGCACAAGCACACCACATGCACACACACAGCAGTCTGCCATATAAGTCAGCCCCCCCCCCACCTAGTCTCCCAGCTCCCCAACACACACATACACACTCCATTTAAACATTATGATTTAATCATAAAATGTGAGCAGGAAGACTGAATAGCATTGCAAAGCAAGGAACGGGAAGAAATAATTCAAGATGTGCACTGGGGCTTGGGGAACTGCATACTCTCTGCCTCTAGATAACATGAACCAATTTAGCCTCAACCTAAAGAATATAAAGAAGCAAGCCTGTGCATGTGCCACTCAGTTACACAACTCAATTGCAGTTTTTCATATTTCCATTTACTTTTCATTGTCCTCTGTTGTCCTCTTCCCGTGCTCACTTGCACAAACTATTTTCCTTTCTTCCTCTCAGATCTGTGGATTGTTCCTTATCAACGATACTTCTATAAAATCACAAAGTGTGTGTGTTTTGGAGTGGGCGTCACTCCCTTTTTAAGTAAAAAATAAGTAGGAAACAAATGCATGCTGGGGAAAGTAGCAAATTATTATGGAGCATCTTATATTTCCTTTTTCCATACTGAACCTGCTGCTGGTAAATACCGTTGGTTGACTTTGATTCTAGTGTTTTGAGAGAAAGATGGCAATCTATATGCTGCAGTAAACTAAAATGGTAACCCTTTGGCAAATTTCATTCCAATGTCTTCCTATACACAGGTGGTTTGAGCTTTACCTGTACAAACTGTCATGAGTTGAAAAACTGTGAAAGTGTCTTGATGCCCCCAGACGTTGGACTCCAACTCCCATCATCTCTGACCATTGGCCAGGCTGTCTGGGACTGATGGGGGATGTAGTCAAACACTACCTGGGGACCCAGGTTAGGGATAGCTGGTGTGAAAGGGCTGTCACAGACAGATGCTTCTTCTTTTAGTTAATTGATGAGCAAGCATCACTATATAATTAGACTTTACTGTGTATTCCATGCTCGTCTAGAAATGGAATGGAATGGAATAAATGGAAATATTGCTTGAAATATTCTTTCTCCCAGTATGACTTCTATAGTGGAGTATGTTCAAGCAAAAATTATTATTATTACCTCAGTTAAAGCACAATATAAAAATGCAATGCTACACGACAGTTCAAAATAACTTAAAATGACAGAAAGGAGTTCCATATTTATTGGAACACAGTCCTGACATTCCTTTCCATTTAACAAGTTTCTGCAGCTGGAGGATGAGCAGAATGGGACAGGGGAAAAACCAGACCATGCTTTCAATTTTTCAGTGTGGTAATGAGAAATCCATTTAGAGTCAAGCACTTCAGAACCCATTTTTAGATACATTCCCTTGGGCTGCTCTTTGGCAAACTGTCCTCTCACAGAATTGCCTTTGCTGCCTCTGTCACTGGCATAGATTTAATGCATTTAAACTTTCCAACCTCTCCGCATGCAGTGCTGGTTGAAAATGACTTGTCTTTTCTGCTCACTGCATTTGTGAAATTTGCTCAGTGAAATCTCTTCCAAGATACCATGAATTTGAAGTCATGTTTTCCGGAGCATTACTTTCGTAGCGCACAATGTGAAACTTCTACTCCTTAAGGCCATCCAGGACCTCTCTGGCTTCACCTGAGCTTATTTCCCAAGATGGAACTTCTTTAAGGCCTGGTCTGTCACTTATCTAGTAGTAAAGAAGGGGGAAAGGATTGGATGCGGAAACTACCTTGATGGTGACGATGTATTTATTTATACTCCATCTTTTCCCCTAATGGGACTTGAGGTTGCTTAAAATAAAAATAAGGACTGCTAAAAAAAATTGAAAAATAATAATTAAAAAGCAAGTAAATATTTTTTTAAAAAAAACCAATTAATTTGATAACCCAGTGCTGTGGGTAAATGTGCTGTGCCAGTATCACAAAGTTCTCTGGGACTTTGCAATGATGTGGCAAAGTGATTCATTTAGATCAGTGACCTCTGAAGGTCAAACTGAACATTACACTGACTGTATATTATCATTTGTAGACTGCGTAGTGGGACAGAGACAGTTACCTGACTTTCCGGCAGGAGAGTCACTGCTGCTCTCTGGAAGAGGAGGGGCAGGGAAGCAGTGAGGTCTGTGCAGTGCAAATGCATCAGCAGAGCCAATCTGGTGCTCCAAGGTGCAGGGCAAACACACCATCAGGAGCACCAGATTGGCTCTGCTGATGCATTTGCACTGCACAGACCTCACTGCTTCCCTGCTCCTCCTCTTCCTATTAAGCTGCAGCAACTCACCTGGAGGAGATATGCCACGGTGCCAGACCACCCACCACTGAATAGTGTCTTCCTTAGAATAATTGCATCCATGGTCAGGGATTATCAAGATCACAGCTTGTGAGCAGTGGAGGTTTACTCCTTCCTTCCCAAGAATCTTCCTACACACACAGCTGTGAGGCTTAGAAATTCTCACCATTGAGAAGAAATGAGGAAGACATTATTCAGTTCTCATTTTAATTCAAAATTATTTCACACTCTCCACATCAATACAGTGATACCTCGGGTTACGAACTTAATTCGTTCCGGAGGTCCGTTCTTAACCTAAAACCGTTCTTAACCTGAGGTGCGCTTTCACTAATGGGGCCTCCTGCTGCCACCGTGCCACCGGCGCACAATTTCCATTCTCATTCTGGGGCAAAGTTCTCAACCTGAGGTACTACTTCTGGGTTAGCGGAGTTTGTAACCCGAAGTGTTTGTAACCTGAAGCATTTGTAACCCGAGGTACCACTGTATGTGAACCGAAACACAGCTCCCTTTCATGATTTGCGCTTCTTGAATTTTGCAATGTACTATGCTGATTTTAAAAATGCATGCAAGAAAGGGATATCTTAGGGGAGTATACCAAAATGTGTATATTAGTGGGGGGTTGCACTATGTTAGAAGAAATGGCTTGCAAAAATTTGCATAAACAGAAATTCACACAAGAAATGCATGTGAATTTTTCATGCAGGGTTTTTTTTCAAAAAGTGTTTGCCAACTGTGATGAAAAGGGGGAAACTGAACTTAAGACTGGAAAATGAGAAAAAAACAGAACTGACAGATTTGTCTATAACTATTGTTATAGGACTACGATTCTACATCCACACAATGGGACTTAATTCTGAGTAGAAATGTATGTGTTTGTGCAGCAAATGGAACAAACTAGGAGAAGTGTATTCTAAGTTAGGCAACAAATTCTTAAAAGGCTTCCTTTGCACTTTTTCCTCTCATATCCTCTGGTAGCCAGGATGCTTCCATCCATGATCATTGCTTTGCATTCAGCAGCCAAGTGGTTCTCCTCTTCATCTTCCCACTGAAAGATTCCTCACTGCCCTCTCTTTGTTATGAAGACATTTTGTGTCCATGTGCCTGTCTGATGTTGCCCGTCTGATGTATTCTGCAGAGCGCCTGAGGGGAAATACACTGTTTCCCTCTTTAAGACTGCTTCTTTCACAAAGGCACACCCACATTACTATTATTGGTAAATAGTCACTTGAAGGTTGTACTATTCCCAGCTTACTTTGCCCTGAGCTAGGGAGCTGATTTACGAGTGACAGCATTTCTATTATTGGTTTTTGGGGCAGGGAAATTCTGCTTGTCCACCACTTTTTCCGATATTGCTTCCTATTCACACGCAAGCGTCATTCAACAATTTTGACAGGCTGTAACAACCAAAGGCAAGGCTGACCTCTTTCTTGTTCTGAAAGAAAGCCTCAGTGGCTGACTTCCTGTGTCGCTGTGCAAAATTTTTATCATATCTTCCTCTTTAGCACAATGTGTGGGGTTGTTGAATCTAAACTTCTGATACCTCACAAATGCATTCAGATTGGCCAACCGCAGCAGGCCATTTGAGACTTATTTGGGGCCTCAGAAAAATCGCAGCTCACAAGGTTCTACACCTTAGTCAGCTTTCTAAGGTCTTTAAGCAGAGGCTTGGCAGGCATATGTCAAGAATGCTTTGATGGTGTTTCCTGCTTGGCAGGGGGTTGGACTGGATGGCCCTTGTGGTCTCTTCCAACTCTATGATTCTATGATTCTTTCCTCATCTCCGCTTACTGTGAAGCAGTCACTTTGACAGATTCCAGAAAGGGTACCATTTCCTTTCTCCAGCTCCCATCACTGAGTGCTAGTTACAAATCGTGATGTGTCATTTGCCCTGTTTGCTTCAGATGGGAAGATGTCTAGGGCTGGCACTGGACCTTCAGCTCTCGTTCAGCTTCCTCTTTTCTGGGCTGTACAGAGAAGTGAGGGAAATTTCTCAGTTTCAGCCTCCGCCGGCATGTTAAGTCAGCCAAGGACAATGCCACAATCCCATTCCCTTATCTGCTCTTTCCTATTCTATTAAAACAGTTTAGCAGCAGAGGAAAGAGTAGGAGGACATCTGAATTGGGTTCCCTGGGGAGAGATATCCTCCTTGAAATCTCTTCACAAATTATCCCTCACCTTTCCTACCCGCCAAAGAATTAAGAATGTTTCTAAGCCTGGTTCAGATGTGTTGATGTGGAAACCACAAAACAATATTGTGTCGTGGGTGTGTGGTTACATTTGCTCTGACTGTCTGTGGTATTAAGCCAACCATCCTATATAATAATATGCAAGTGTCTCTGCGTCCAGTTTTCCCTGTGTCCCTGGGTTACTGCGCATGTGCCCCAGGGACACAGGGATTGGACGAAGAGACTGCACGCGTGCACTCTCCCCCCCGCCTCCTCCAACCGCCACTCCTGGCCGGACACCACCTCACTGCAGGGCACGTCAGGGAAGCGAGGGTGGAGGCCAGCGGAGGCCTCCTCCTCACAATCCTGCCTGGCCTGTGAGAGGAGCGGCGGGAGGCCGCGAAGCAGCGGCGGCGAGGTAGGCGTTTGTGTCCCGCGTCCTTCCTGTCGGCGGCTGGGAGAGAGGAAGGAAGGAGGAGAAAGCAGCACTTTCTCCTCCTCCGTTCCTGTCCCCCTGCCGCCGACAGCAAGGACAGGTCCCAGGGTTCGGAGAAGCACTGCGCAAGCGCTTCTCCAAACCCCAGGATGTCTCCTTCCTGTCGGCGGCTGGGGGAGAGGAAGGAAGGAGGAGAAAGCAGCTGACTGTATAGAGCTTCTCCATCTTTGGCTGCAGAGAATATAATCAATCTGATTTCGATGCTGCCCATTTGGTGATATCCATGTGTAGAGTCGTCTCTTGTGTTGTTGGAAGAGAGTGTTTGTGATGACCAGCTTGTTCTCTTGACAGAACTCTATTAGCCTTTGCCCTGCTTCATTTTGAACTCCAAGGCCAAACTTGCCAGTTGTTCCTTTTATCTCTTGATTCCCTACTTTAGCATTCCAATCCCCTGTAATGAGAAGAACATCCTTCTTTGGTGTCATTTCTAGAAGGTGTTGTAGGTCTTCATAGAATTGGTCAATTTCAGGAAGGTTGGTGCTAGGCAAATGCACGGGAATATGCGTCAGATTTGTTCCATTGGTGCATATGAACCCGTGTGACCCCACCACCAGCTCACCTTCCTCGTTCTCCTTGCTGGTAAGCAGCAGCAACTCAGCTATTGGGAGGTCAAGTGAGCACCACCCCCCACTATACTGTCCACTCAGGGCCGGCCCTAAGGCAATTCTGGGTGGCGCAATGCGCCAGGGCACCGGGCTGCCAGGGGGCGCCGCACTGCGCCTGCCAGACAGCCCGCCCGCTTGCCCTGCTCCTTGCCTCCCGCCTCAGCCTGGCGGGTCGGGGGCATGAGGAGGACAAGAGGTCGGGCACTGCACAGCACACACACACCAGCAGAGGCCTCTGCACAGGAGGAGGTGGCGCCGGCACCCCAGAGGACAACCAGGCAGCCCGACCCACCCGCTGCGGCGCCCCTGAGCCCAGCCCACCCTCAGCCCCCGACCCGCCCATGCCATGTCCCTCCTCTGTGTCCGCGGTGAGTTGGGGAGGGCGACGGCGGAGGGACCTTTGCGCCACAGCGCTCGATGTGGTTATGACGGGCCTGTGTCCACTAGTGTTGTTGTTCCTTCTTCAAGTTTTGTTAATTAAATTACAAGCAGATAGGACACAATTCCTGATCAAACATGAGTTTTCAAGAGCAAGTTGAGGAAGAAAAATAGCTGGCACCATGTAGATGTTCTGGGTGGGCATTCCAGACATTTGGAATAGTTACGAAGGACAAGGCTTGTCAATATTCTAATTCTTTGGGAAACCAACTTTTTCTTTTTAACTGCTTTCAAGTCATTGGTCAGAAATTCTTTCTTCACACTTTGAAACAGAAAGCTTTCTTTGCGCTTTATCAGTCAAGATTCCTCACCTCCCTGCAGGCATGTAAAAGAACACTTATAACTGAGTGCTCTGAAGAGCTCCAAAATAACAATAACAATAGGTTTTAGATTTAACAGGGGGGTCCCAATGGGACTCTGGGCAATAGAAACTCACAGCCTTGTGACTGTGGCATTGTTCATGGAGCAAAGTGGAGGAAGCTGCCTAATGGATAGTTGAGTAAGGTGTCTATTTGCATTAGACATGGTAGAGTCTAGGGGTCAATTAGGACCTCACACATATGTCGGGAGAAACAGTTAACTCTCATTTTCCTCAACACTACAGTCCATCTGAATCAGGCATTCCTAGGTTGGGGGAAAAAATTAATTTGGTTGGCATTTAAAAGTGAATCCATCAAATTTTCACTTTTCAAAATAATATGAGGATTGAAACACATCCATCATTTGAACTTGACACTTATCCAAATTTTGTGATGCACTTCTCCAACCAAGCAATCTTTACAAAAAAAATGTACATAATAAAGTGTGCATAGAAATGCACACATTCTGTTTGTTTGGAGAAATTCTCTCTATAATGCTGATAAATTATATATATATATATTTGAAGATCTGCAAATTGCTGCAGAACTGTGAATGGAGTTTAACACAGGAGAAACGGAGAGAGCAGAAATTGACAGGTTCTTCCCTTCCTAGGTGTTCATATAGCTGCATACTTGTTCAACATTTAAAGAAATGGTAGATCTGACCACAGGACTCTGTTTTCTCCAGTAGTTTGGCCCTCAGACAAACAGTTAAGAAGATGAGGATCACAGGGAGGCCAAAAATATCATTTCTCGCCACTCCTAAATGCAGTAGTGGGTCCCTGCCAGACATTAGCAGTACCACTAATATATATAGCAGTATATCACTAATATATGAGACTTCCCCGTGCTGGTCTATTAATGTCAAGAAGCTACTGGTCATGTGGGAGGCCATGTACACTTGCACTGGGCCAACCATTGAGGCAGAGCACAGGCTAAAGGCCACTGATAGCCTTAATATGCAAAAAAAGTCAGTAAAAAGTCACCTGGAGAAAGTCACCAGGAGAAAAAACACAACTGCTACATTTTGTATCAGGTCATTATTAAAAGACCGTAACAGTATAGAGATCAAGTTGTTCAAAGGACAGCATGCATCTGCCTGTGCCTTAGGAGAGACATTGAAGATTCTGCCCATTAGACCACCTTTAAGATTGTTTAGATTGATAGCACTATGAGCAGGGTCATAGAATCACAGAACTGTAGAGTTGGAAGGGACCCCAAGGGTCATCCAGTGTAACCCGCTGCAATGCAGGAATCTCAACTAAAGCATCCATAACAGATGGCCATTTAACCAATCACAACTAAAGCGTCCATGATAGATGGTATTTGCAGTGTTGGTTCCCACTCTGCAGTCTTCCCTCCCAAAAGATGTATGATCAGCCCTTTCAGTCATTATATTTTTTAAAAAGGTTTAAAAATGTATCTCTTTGAAGCTACTGGCTGCATCCTGTTTGAAAATATTGCCACCTATTTTTCTATGTTTTATAGTTTTGAAAAGTTTTTTTTTAATGAAATGTAATTTAGTTTTTTATGTTTTTATCATTGTTCATAACCTTGAGAGAACTTTGTCCAGAAAGGCAGCATATAAATATTTAAAACAAACAAATCAATCAATTAAACATAGCTTGGGAGACAGTTGGATTTTCAGAATTACATAACGGAGGCCTAGAAATGAAACTACCACTGGCCATCCTTGCCGTGTTGCAATGTCTCAGCTCCTTCTCTTCCGGTTCCCAGAGTCCTTGCCAGTTGGAAGAGCTTGTGATCTTTATCCAAGATCATGCAGAACTTTTTTGACAGCCCCTGTTCTAGATTATGCATCAGGGTCATAGGCAGGGCACATTGCTCTGCTGATCCTGCAGACGATACTTGAAGTGTCCAATCCTGCAGCAACTTGTCAGTTAGCATAATGTTAAACTGTCCCGGAGCACACAACAGCCCTGTTTCCCAACGGCTAGAAAAGGAGATTAATCCATTCTAAGAACAGGAGTTGCCATTGGTGAGATTAATGCGCAAAATCATAACCTGGGAACCAGATGGGGGTGGGATTAGTTACCTCCTCAATGTTTAATTAAACAGTAGCTTAATGGAACTACTGAAAACGGAAAATGTTGAGTGTCATTATCTGAGCCCTCTTCTTGATCATATTGACACTAACATGAACCAATCAAACTTCAGGCCAAATCAATCAACATTTGGGACATTTAATAGGTGATGACAAGGAAAATGCTGGCAGAGAAAAGGGAAGAAAATAAAAAGTATTTCTCAGCCCGAGACTTTCATTTTGGCAGATATGGAGTTTTTTTTTTATTGAACAGTGTTAGTTGAGTTTAGATGCCTGCAATTAACCATCAGTGGAGGTGTCATGAACCAGTCGCCCCCCCCCCCTCATTTGTTGACTTTTTAAAAAATCATTCAGGTGACTAACATTTCTTAGAAAATGAATTAAAATCCCAACAAGTAAACACGTGTATCTAAAAAAAAAAAAAAGCTTTTTAACGACTTTTTAAAAAGTAAATAGCCAGAGTCCGATCTGGATTGTGACTGCATCCATTCCACATTCTTTTGTCATACTTCTTCAGTATTGCTGACCTGTCTTAGCATCTCTGCCCCGAAACCCGTTCACCTTTCCCTCTTTTGTAACCTAGTCCCTTCCAGAAGTTCCCACGAATCCATATTTCACAATGGAAATAAATCAAACCAATTGCTCTGTTTTGCACAATATATTGTGATTGCAGAATTTTGGTTTTCTGGTTATAGATTGTATTGTTCTTGGCACAGAAATCAAGAGCGCCATCCATCTTATCCCTTGATAAATAAAACAGGTACCATTGCTGTGTGTGGAAATTCCATGAGTAATGTGACCTTGATATCTGTATTGTGTCTCCCCCGCACCCTTAATAAAAAGAACATTTTGAATAATTCAGTTAAACGTAGCAGTAGATGCTGCTGTGAAAAGGCTCTGGCACTGGCAAGCATCCTAAAGTCGGATTAGACTACTGGCCAGCTCAGACAATGCTTATGGGCATTGGGTATGCATTGCAGATTCAGTTTAATAAGGTCTGATTAGATTACTTTCTCTGGTCAGTTTCATGCACAACTGGCCCACAGGATGAATAATCTCTTCGCTCTGCTCATTGTCTTGCCTGAGTTGCATATCTAAACACTGAACATATTTAAATGTTATGAAACAGACTTGCTCTCGACTTGAATTATGAGAGTGTGTGGCTTCCTTTTCCCGCTGAGTCCAATTTGTGCAGGATTATTTCTGCACAGCATTGCTTGGTTTAAATGCATTAGCCTGCTTATGAAATAGTCCCTAACAATTTATCCATTTTAAACTTACCAATGGTGAAAGCAGATGCAGATTTAGAACAGCGAGACCAGTTGCCCCACACTGGGTGCCAGTCGAGGGGGGCACCGCAGGGTGCCGCAACTATGACATAATGAATTGAGCAAAACGGAAGATGAGAGGCAGGGGTGTACCGAATTTTGGCCTCGCACAGGGTGCCGCCAAAGATTAAAGTGATGAAAGCTGGTGAAAGCTGTCTGCATCTAAGCCTTGTTTTACTTACTTATGGAGAACATTAATGTTTCATCATCGGTGACAACAGCACATGCTGTGCACCCCAACCCCATTTGTTTCTTATGGTGTCTCAAGGAATTAGTAAACTTCCCAGAACACTTTAACCCAGTATGTCTCAAACAGTGAGCTGGGACCCACTAAATCCTAAATCCTATGCGGCCGCCGAGACCACATAACACCGGTCCTGAAAGACCTACATTGGCTCCCAGTACGTTTCCGAGCACAATTCAAAGTGTTGGTGTTGACCTTTAAAGCCCTAAACGGCCTCGGTCCATTATACCTGAAGGAGCGTCTCCACCCCCATCTTTCTGCCCGGACACTGAGGTCCAGCGCCGAGGGCCTTCTGGTGGTTCCCTCGCTACGAGAAGCCAAGTTACAGGGAACCAGGCAGAGGGCCTTCTCGGTAGTGGCACCCACCCTGTGGAATGCCCTCCCACCAGAGGTCAAAGAGAACAACAATTACCAGACCTTTAGAAGGCATCTCAAGGCAGCCCTGTTTAAGGAAGCTTTTAATGTTTGATGGATTTCTGTATTTTAATGTTTGGTTGGAAGCCGCCCAGAGTGGCTGGGGGAACCCGGCCAGATGGGCAGGGTATAAATAATAAATTATTATTATTATTATTATTATTATTATTATTATTATTATTATTATTCATCCCAACCCTGACCAATTTGGACACATTGAAACCTTAGATGCTTTATTTAATTTCTAGTCTCAAATTTCCACAGGCAGTGTCTCCCTCAAAACGCGGAATGAAATAAGCACTCTCAAGACGTGACACATATCAACTGATGATCCTTTCTCATGTATGGACAGAGGGAATCTCTCTGAGCAATTATTTCAGGTGTCTTCCTTAGTGGTCTCTGATGGTTGGAAGCCATCCACATCAGCCCAGCAAATGTTACTGGGTAACAAAAAGGCAGATTTCCAGCTGGGAATGCCAAGTTCTCGTTAAAACAATTGCCATTACCACAACCTATTCAAAAGCTTGACTGGAATTTTTCTAACAATGCCTAATACTGAAGTTGTGATGAAATTATTTTAGCCTTACTCACCTTAGCCTGTCAGAAAAATATAAATGAAGGAAGGAAACGCTCAAATGTAGGAAAATGCCTGAAGGAAATGAAAGACCTTCCCTACACAGCAGAAGGGGCTCCATGTCAAATATACCTAAGAAGCGGTAATAATCAATTTTATATAAAGAGACTCTCTGTCCTTATTCACTGTGGAAAAATGATGGTGGAATGAGAGCCAATCAATTAGAGTCACATGCCTGAGGCCTTTTTGATCATATCCTGACATGCTAGTTGTACAGGCATGGTCCACAACTAAAAACAAGTTACACAGGTCACATTTACACCAGACATATAAAGTAAATGGCTTCATCCCAATAATCCTGGCAGCTGTGGTTTGTTAAGGATGCTGGGAATTGAAGTTGTGCAAGGGGAAAACTACAGTTCCCAGGATTATTTGGGGGAAGCCATGTGTTTTTTAAACATGCTTTAAATGTGTGTTGTTTTGTTACTGCTTATTTCCTTGCTGCTTTGGGGCTGAAAAGTGCCACCCAAGGCGGCTCACAAAGAATAAACATGCAAATTCAAATAATAAAAGTTTGAAACAAATTATGATGGTATTTATTTATATCTCACCTTTTCCCCAGGCTCAAGGCAGCTTACCCAAATTGAAACAACACAAATAACACACCAAAGCTAAAAACATAAAAGAGAATCGTTAGAAAGTAATGAAACTCTAATAGAATTAAAATAAAACGCGGGTGGCGCTGTGGGTTAAACCACTGAGCCTAGAGCTTGGCGATCAGAAGGTTGGCGGTTCGAATCCCCGTGATGGGGTTACCTCCCATTGCTCGGTCCCAGCTCCTGCCAACCTAGCAGTTCGAAAGCACGTCAAAGTGCAAGTAGATAAATAGGTACTGCTCCAAGCGGGAAGGTAAACGGCATTTCCGTGTGCTGCTCTGGTTCGCCAGAAGTGGCTTTGTTATGCTGGCCACATGACCTGGAAGCTGTACGCCGGCTCCCTCGGCCAATAAGCGAGATGAGCGCCGCAACCCCAGAGTCAGTCACGACTGGACCTAATGGTCAGGGGTCCCTTCACCTTTACCTAAAAATATATTAAAATACAGGTAATAAAAGCAGCACGGCACTATTAAAGCCCTTACCTTAAAAAACAGCTCCCAAAAGTCAGTCAGAATGAAAAGAATGAAAAGAATGAAAAAAATGAAAAGAATGAAAAGGTTGCTGGAAGAAATACAACAAGGAGGGAGTCAGTCTAGCTTCTGTGGAAAGGGTGTTTCAAAGTCTGGGAGCAGCCACCAAGGAGGCCCTGAGAATATTAGCATTTCAAAAATAAACAAAAATAGAGAACTAGGGAAATGTGCACACAACTAAGGTAGGACTTGTGGAATGTGCATATGCAAAGGGGAAGTGGCACTTGCACAGCTTCTCTGTGTAAATGCAGGTTTTTCTGGTCATGATCGTACCAGTATTGAAAGATCCTAGTCCAACACACTAATCACTACATGACACTGGTCATCTTTTTGTCCCAATCTAGGTCAGCAGGGCCAGCTTGATGGGTGGCCTCCTGACAAAGGTTCAGGGAAACCTGGCATGATACAACATCTAGCAGTTAGCCTTGGGAAATGTTGGCAATTTCCTTCAGAGGAGAAAGTGCATGAACTGGGCATCATTGACTGGCACAAATAGATCAAATTCACCAGAATAGCTGAACAAAATTGAAGGAGCTGGTGAAGGGCTAAAACTGAGAAAAGAGAAGCTGATACCCTACAAATACACAGTTGGTTTGTATCTCATTCTAGGGCCAGCACCAGAATGCCCCATTCGTAGGCTGCAACCCCAGTAGGCTCATCAGTCACCCTTTTAATTTCCTTATGCTCTGGGACATTGTGAGAAATAAAAATGGTCTGGACGCCACCATCTGCACCTTCAGAACATTGCTACTTTGAGGGAATTGTGGGATACTTTGTGCTTGGTGTTGCTTCTGCCACAAGAGGAGCTCTCTTTCAAAGGAAGAAGCCCAGAAGAGAACAGCATGCCAAGGGCTTGTCAATCCCGGAGCCATCGCTGTCTTCTGTTTATACCAAGCGATACTGCAAAAAAACGAACCTCCTTTTAAAGTTAATGTGAACTAATGTAAATTTTTCAAGCCACAACTGTATTTACTTTGCCCTCAAATTTTACCAGAGAGCAATAGCTTTTCCGGTATGTATAATTCAAAATAAGGGTCTTTATATTTAGCTTGAATGTAATCTTTAATTTATAGTGATGTTTAACCTTTAGTCTGCTGGCATCAGCCAGCAAAATGGTCCTCCATGCAATGCTACAAAAACTGGCAGGAAGGTTTTCTGCTATCTGCAACTTAGGCAGACAAACTCAGTTTGGACATAGATACGGGTAGCTTTGTGCGTTAATTCTCTCTGGGGTTACTTTTTTGGATGGCAGGGTCATGGTTGCATCCCACAATGCAGAGAATAAGTGTATAGAAAAATATATGCAACATAATTATTTTATTTTATTTTATTTAAAATGCATCTCTTTACAATGCCAACTAGCAATACTCAAAATGGTACTCAAATCAGCTGCAAGACCCAAAACACAGGTCATATACAGTTCTGTGACTGAAATAAGACCAGTCATCATATGACAATGTTCACAGATTCACTCAGTTGCGGCATCAAAAAAGATAAGGATGTAGCCTATCTTGATTTCAGCAAGGCCTTTGACAAGGTGCCCCATGATATTCTTGTAAAGAAGCTGGTTAAATGCGGGCTAGACAATGCTACCATTCAGTGGATTTGTAACTGGCTTACTGACCGAACCCAAAGGGTGCTCATCAATGGCTCCTCCTCATCCTGGAGAGTAGTGACTAGTGGGGTGCCACAGGGTTCTGTCTTGGGCCCAGTCTTATTCAACATCTTTATCAATGACTTGGATGATGGGCTTGAGGGCATCCTGAGCAAGTTTGCAGACGACACCAAATTGGGAGCGGTGGCTAACACCCCAGAGGACAGGATCAACCTTCAAAATGACCTTAACAGATTAGACAACTGGGCCAAAGCAAACAAGATGTATTTTAACAAGGAGAAATGTAAGGTACTACACTTGGGCAGAAAAAATGAAAGGCACAAATACAGGATGGGTGACACCTGGCTTGAGAGCAGTACATGTGAAAAGGATCTAGGAGTCTTGGTAGACCACAAACTTGACATGAGTCAGCAGTGTGATGCAGCAGCTAAAAAAGCCAATGCAATTCTGGGCTGCATCAATAGGAGTATAGCATCTAGATCTAGGGAAGTAATAGTACCACTGTATTCTGCGCTGGTCAGACCTCATCTGGAGTACTGTGTCCAGTTCTGGGTACCACAGTTCAAGAAGGATACTGACAAACTGGAACGTGTCCAGAGGAGGGCAACCAAAATGGTCAAAGGCCTGGAAACGATACCTTATGAGGAATGGCTTAGGGAGCTGGGTATGTTTAGCCTGGAGAAGAGAAGGTTAAGGGGTGATATGATAGCCATGTTCAAATATATGAAAGGATGTCATATGGAGGAGGGAGAAAGGTTGTTTTCTGCTGCTCTAGAGAAGCGGACACGAAGCAATGGATTCAAACTACAAGAAAGAAGATTCCACCTAAACATTAGGAAGAACTTCCTGACAGTAAGAGCTGTTCGGCAGTGGAATTTGCTACCAAGGAGTGTGGTGGAGTCTCCTTCTTTGGAGGTCTTTAAGCAGAGGCTTGACAGGCATATGTCAAGAATGCTTTGATGGTGTTTCCTGCTTGGCAGGGGGTTGGACTGGATGACCCTTGTGGTCTCTTCCAACTCTATGATTCTATAAAAATGTGTGTGATGCATGTTGATCCAAGTCTTCCTCAGCAATAATACTAACAAAACAATATTTATATGCAGATAGACACCTTCTCAGAGCAAGATACCAGTAAGTACATGTTATATCTGGCCTTAGTTTATGGCTCTGTAAAATCAGTCATCCTGTCTAATCACCTGAAATTTAAAAGAATTTGTCTCAGAGATTTACACTATCCTTCACAGCATCAGAACAACAATGTAGAATTGTATATTCGCACAATCAGTACAATTAGAAAGGAGCAGGAGGGGGACGTAGCCTGGCCCTTCTTCTTTTTAATACAGTGAGCAAGAGTGTGGCATCGTAGGAGAATTCTGGGTTAATTCTCTTAAGGTCATCCAAAGGAAGTGAAATTCAAACAGGGCGGATTTTAGTGACACATAATCGGGGAGAAATCAGGATAAATTGAGATTGTCTCACGTCTAATCTGATTTACACTATGAGGTTAATTTAATTTTAAAAGGTCAGAGTTTAATTTGATAAAAGCGCTTGTGGCTTTTAAAATATATATGGCAAAGGTTAGGTGAAAGGGAGTTCACTCCCATATTAAGGTCTGTTCTGGGATTTTCATGGGGTTGGGGGTGCCATCTTTATTCTTGAGAAAGACTCTGGTCATTCTAACAACTGCGTGGCAGGCAGAAGTCAATAGGACCTCTTCACTTTCCTTGCTACTGCGTCCTTGTGCTGGACAAGGTAGCTGCTGAATTCTGCCCTCTCCCCTTCATGTTGCTATTAAAGGTACAGATGCCATATCATCTTATGAAAACTCAGTGGACAAAGGGCATGGGGAAGCCAAGAGAAGGACATGGCTCTCTGCCTTGGACGTTGATCAATGGAATGGGCTTGTGGACAGGCCTTTCTTAAATAGCTGAGCACAGCACACACACCCATCCAATCCAGGCTGACATGAGATACACCCGATCCAGATCTGGTGCCAAATAAATTTTGGGGTGCAGCTAATGTTTTTCAAACCAAAATTAAATGGGTGGTGGGGGGAGGAGATACTGCATCTCTCCCCTCCAGCTGCATGGAGAATAGGAAGTTTAATCCTGCTGGGTGCTGCTTCTCAAACACCTTCTCTGTGGGGTGATATGGGGGTGTTGCCACCCAATGTAGCTGATGTCAGGATCTCTCTGCCCAAATCAGCCAAATATGGTTCAAGCTTTGGGCTTCAGCCAAATTGAGGGCACAACCCAACTCTCTTACAGAAGAATTGCCTTTCATCACTCAGATTTTGAGGGGGGACAGCTGGAGGATGCAGTGTGATGATGTTTTTCTCCTCTTCCATGCAGTTGCAGGATGAGTGTCCCTATTTGTTGTTGACCCGAAATATGTTTCATACTGTAAATCAGTTCTCTGGAGAAGGTCCTAGCTGAGCTACACTGCAGGCTGTAGTCATCCGAGGGTCGGTATACATGTGGTGTTAAATGTATCTAACATGCAAAGCATCATGTGTAGTTTGGCCCTAGGGCTCTATTCCCAGACCGGAAGGTGCTCTAAATGGGGCTGCCTTTAAAGATGGCTCAGAAACTTAAACTGGTATAAAATGGATCAGCACAGGGTAGGGGAAATCACACAAATAACTCACAGCAACGCGTGGCAGGGCCAGCTAGTTAAATATAAAAGTCAAGGTACCACTGTCATCCATTTAAGAGTCAATAAACGCCAACTAAAGTTATTCAGGAACCCCTTTAAAACACACGACTCTCTGACTCTTATTTCTTTTCCCTTTCTTTCCTCTGATGGAACAGGTTCTCTGCTTGCAGCAGTTTTACCCCTGTAAAATTAATCAGAACACTTCTGCTGCCTCTCCATGCTGTACTTAGAAAAGAGACAGAGGCTTTTTCCAGTAGTCAAAGGCCTTAGATCAGATAGATGTAAAGTTGCCCTTAAACTTGCTACAGGCACCTCAGTCAAACTGCCAGCATCTGTTCTCAGTGAATCATTTTGTCAAGGTATTGTTTCACTGGAGTGTGAAGGGAATAAAGTTATTCCAGTTCATAAAGGTTGTACAGCTGCAAATGTGTGTTGTTGTTTTAACACCCCCCCCCCGTTCTCCTTGTTACACTGCATAGCATGAATACAGAAAACCATTTAATTTACGATCACAGCAAAGGAAGCTCTTTAGCACCAAGAATGTGGCAAGCTGAGGGTCCCATCGTAGCCCCCAAACCACAGGGAAAGGGGAGCAAGGAAGAGGTAGCCCCTTGGCGCAGCTCAGTTTGCCACAGGGTAAGAGTCTGTAGGCTCCTCACACAGCTAGAGCTGCTCGGTGTGACTTGCAAAAGAGCAATCCTAAAGCTGTGCAATGTGTCATCATTTGGTTGGCTCTTAGAATATGTAGATTTCACTTTGTATCCTCCAAATGTTGATATTTCAGGATGAATCATCATGTTAACACACACAAAGAGACACCAAAATCAGAAGCCAAGTTAGTCCATAGGGAAACCCCCAAATTTACAGTCAGGCAACACTGTTATTAGGATAAAGCAAAAGGCCATAAAATCACGAGCAAGTTTTCTAGGTATTCATGAAACTGTATGTTAAGCAAACTGGGGGAGATGGGCATATAAGCTACGAAATCTGAATTTAATTTTCCATTTATTTTTAAAAACTATTTCTTAAAGACCCCTTCATCCAAAAGATTCCAGGGCAGTGCACAAAAGTATGGATAGAAACCAATTCAGGCACACATACATACTTCTAAATGCAAAACACATTTTTTAAAAAAACTTATCATGTGCTCCAGGCCCAGAGTAACTTGTGAGCCAGGAGTCCCAGGAAGGCAAATGACAACTGCACATAAAGACCTGGACGAGGCTATCAATGGCCTCTAGCCACAGTGGCTGTGCTCTGCTGCCACAGCTAGAGGTATTAATGTTCCTAAATACCAGTTGCTGGAAACCACAGGAGGGGAGAGAGCTCTTGTGCTTGGGTCCTACTTGTGGCATCTGGTTGGCCACGGGGAGAACAGGATGCTGGGCTAATTGGGTCACTGGTCTTATGAAGCAGCTGCCTCAGCCAGCAGATGCTGGGGAGCTGCAAATCAGCAGCAGGATGCTGGAGAGTCAGGTGTGCCCTACATCCCTCAGCTTCTTTCTCTCAGGTATAGCAAAGGACTTTCATGAGCCTTGAAGTAAGAATTAAGTGCTGCTCTGGCCAGCTTTGGCATGTAAGATACGGGAAATGACATCGTCTGGTCTTTTATTCACCCAGCAAAAAGTTTTGAGCTGGCCATTGCTACTCACTTGTGATCTCACAAATGTTGGAACCCGTCCGCAATTGTTTCATCGCTTCAACCTTCCAGCCACGCACAGAAAGCTTTTCACACTGCGGCGAAGGAATGCGATTTGGAGTGAGGCATTCTAGATTATGATAAAAGTAATGGAAGTGGTTAATACTTAATCTTTCCATGCGGACTACTAAAGGAGGCTCATAAATTATGCCATTATTATGTGATTTGAAATGCAAATCCTAGGGCTAAAATTAAATTTTAATTTTTTAAAATAAGAAAATATGCTTACATTTCTATCACTCCATTAAGGGAAGGCACTGAAACTGCAAATTCTCTCTCTCTCTCTCTCTCTCTCTCTCTCACACACACACACACACACACACACACAAACAAACATATTTAGAGAATATTTAAGGACTGGCACATAGCAGGTACATAAATGTGTAAAACCTGCCCTACCTAGGATTTTTTTTGTATTTTTTTAAATTTACAACCATCACAAGATGCATCTCTCTTATTAAACCACCCTCCAAATTGATGTTTCTTTATGTGTCCCCCCCATTGCTAAGCATATGCTTGAGATGAACAGGGCTGTTAGATGGCTAATACTAGTACTACTAGATTTATATAATAGCGATAATAATAATAATTTACTTCTTATACCCTGCCCATCTGATTGCGTTACCCAGGCCACTCTGCGTGGCTTCCAACATATACAAAAACATAATAAAACATTAAACATTTAAAACTTCCCTGTACAGGGCTGCCTTCAGATATCTTCTAAAGGTTGTATAGTTACTTATCTCCTTAACATCTGATGGGAGGGCGTTCCACAGGGTGGGTGCCACTACTGAGAAGGCACCTCTGCCTGGTTCCCTGTAACCTCACTTTTTGCAGTGAGGGAACCTCCAGAAGGCTCTCAGAGCTAGATCTCAGACCATCAAAAACTGTGTTACAATTTAAAACAAAGTGTAATGACAGCATTTGTTTCAAAAACAAGATCAGATCTAAGTGCCTTCCTTTTCTTTTCTTTTCTTCTCTTTCATTTTTCAACATAGCTTGTCCATAAATTTCATAAGGCTGAAAGCTGCACGTCTCATATGATTTGTTGTATGCCAGCTCTTTAAAACATTAATGGCATTTTGAATAAAACCTTAACTATGCATTTTTAAAAGAACACAGCAGCTTTTCAATGTCCCTTTGCTTACAAGCAGCATGAAAACTTATTTCGGCCATTATCACCTTCAGTTTATGTATTTGAATTAACATCTGAAGAGCTAATTCCCTGAAAGTAAATGAACAATAGATAAGAGATTATTATTTTCCTTGCCATAAACACCCTACATGGAAACTGACCCTACTTTGACACATCATTTATTTTTAAACTCCACATATAAATTCATGAGCTCTGCTGATCCACAGTGTCTGCAGCATTTGTACATCGCTGGAGAGCAAGGCTTTTGGGGAACACCCACAGCCAGGAAACCCAGTTGCCAGAGCTTAATGAGTGGTGTTTGGAGGAAGTGGCCAGTGTAAATTAAATTTGCCATTTCTAATGGAACTTGTTAGTATTAAAGTCAAACCTACTTTCTTAGATGCGCTGATTTTAAAACACACAGGGCAAAATTCAGTGCCACACTATGATGAATGTTTAGACAGAATGATCCCCCCTCTCTGCCCCCTGCGCTTTATTCGGGGAGGGGCTGTTTCCTGACCCTTCCCTGAGCCAATTGGGTGGGGATGCGAGGGGGGATGCCACATTGCACAAGTGGAAGTCCTTGATCAGGGCTTCTGCTGACGTGGCTCATTAGGTAAAACCTACCCAAATACACAAAATGGATTTCTATTATGCTTTGATGCTGATTAAAAAAAATATGATGATGATGATGATTAGTAATAATAATCCATTTTATTGTGCTGGCTTATTCAATTAGTTGAATTGCCCATACAAAAGAGTCCCAGGCTACATTTTCAGCATCTTCTGCAAAAATAACTTCAAGCAGCTGGGCTGGGGAAAATCACTGAGAGCTAGTGTGGCATTGTAGCTAGAGTGTCCTCTTCTGGTTCTATGGAGCAAGGCAGGTGAAGTGTGGCAGCACCATGGAGAGTTCCAGGAGAACAACTCACTGAAGTCTTAAGTCTGTGCCCCCAAGTTTGTCTTTCCTAAGCTCCGCTTCTTTTTGAGAAGCAGAATTTCTAAAGAGCCAATGCTCTGACTTGAATACAGGCGTTTTCTTGTACTCCGTGCACTGTTGAACTAGCAAGGTGGTTTGGGAGGCACAAAGTTCATCAGGCCACAGGGGAAGGCACCCATGAGGGTCCTGACTCTGGCTCTACAGGTTCTGATGCCATGGGAACTGGTTCAGGATCAGATAGAGCAGTCATAGAGTGTTAAAGGCCAAGGAGGCCCAGGTTCAGATTCACACTCAGTCAAAAGGTTTGTGGGGTGAACTTGAGCCTGTCACGGTCTCTCAGCCTCACCTACCTCACAAATTTGTTGCCAGCTCTCCCCCCACCCCCACCCCGCCGCCTTACTTGCCTCACAGGGCTGATGATAACGTGTGTGACAGAAATGATTGTTTTATACTATCATGGGTTTCTGGAGAGAAAGTGGAAGATAATGCAATAATAAAATAAGCTCAGGGTACCATCTATGGTCATTTCCCACCACTTCATTTTATCCGCACAACTACCCTGTAGATTTGGCTGAGAGAACAGGCCTACAGTCAGCCAGTGAACTTCATGAATGAGTAGGAATTTGAACACCAGACTCCCTGACCCTATGCCAATGCTTTATCCATTACACCACATAGACTTACTGAAAAGGGTGTACTCGCTTTAAGATGGCTGTAGGCTCAGGACACTGTTTACTAAGTACTGCTTTTTTGAGAGTCCACCTTCATCCCAGTATAGTTGCATTGCCCTCTGGACCACACACAGCACAATAATAAAGCCTATCATTTATTTATTTTTCAAACTATATTCACCTTATACTGGTGACTCTGGACCAAGCCTATTTTTCTACTAAAAAGGCCAATTCAAATACTTTTTTCACTTGTACAAGTTTTTCCTGCAGTAACCCAGGAAAGCCCTCGCCTATTGACATGAGCAGTGTAATATCAGAAGACCAACTGATTGAAAATCAGTGTAAAGTTTTCCTTTGGAATGAGAACCCTCTAGATCCTGGAGGACGCTCTTATCTCAGAGTGCACCTGATACATCCCTCGCTTCTAAGAAAGGTCAGAACTCCTACTTATCATAAGGTTTCTCTTGCTGGATCTTTAAATGGCACTCAGGTGAATCCCAAGCATCACAGTGTTTTTTTGCCCAGTCCTCTTCCCCTTTGTATAACTTAAATCCTTTCTGCTTTCCCCAGTTTTTTCCTCTGTTATTAAGCCTTACCTGAACAAGTTTCCCTACCACCTTCCCTTTTAAGTGATTCCTTTTATCCATATTTACATTGTCAGTCCTGTCTCACTCCCAGACAACAATTGCTCCTGATGGATCTCTTTTTTACACAGGCATGGTATGTGCTCCCCTTTTTAGCTATAGTTTGTTAGGGGTTTCACATAATTAAAATTAAACAATACATTATCTTATTCCCCCTGCTTCCTACCTCCCAGCCCAGCCCAGCCCAGCCCAGCCCAGCCAACCCAACCCAACCCAACCCAACCCAACCCCCTACCTCCATCTGCCCTCATGCCTACACCCTTTATAGCTACAGCATTTTCATTTCTGATGTTCAGTTCTTTGGTATGCCATGCACATGCTCAGATAAGAGTTAGGATCAATGAGTGTCAAATCTGCATTGGAAACCCAGGTTAACAACTGTAGTGTTTCTAGATGATGCCATGGCCTTTGGCTAGTGCAATAAAGTTTATGATTATGAACAATTGTAGAAGTTTCCATCCCTGCATTGTGCCTCCCACTTCTTCTGGTTGTGGGTATTACTCAAAGAATTGTAGAGTTGGAAGGGATCCCCAGGGTCACCTAGTCCAACGCCTTGCAATGCAAGAATCACAACTAAAGAATCCCAGACAGATGGCCATCCAACCTCTGCTTAAAAGCCTCCAAGGAAGGAGAGTTCACCACCTCCCAAGGGAGTCTGTTCCATTGTCGAACAGCTCTTACTGCCAGAAAGTTATTCTTAAAGTTTAGTCAGAATCTCCTTTCTTGTAATTTGAATTCAATGGTTCTACACTCTGGATCAGCAGGAAACAAGCTTGCTCAGTCTTGGTGAAGAGTTCTAAAAATGTGCTCCAAATATCTTGGAAACTTGCCCTTTCTTGTAGTTTCTGGAGCTCAGTTTTCTCATGGGTTCCTAGTTGCAGGATGTCTTGTATACAGTTTTCTGTTCTTGGTGTGGCTTTCCAATGTTGGAGGATTATTCATTTTGCTGCTTGCATGGCTCAATGGAGCCATCTTTCCTGACTTTTGGATAACCCCCTACCTGGCAGGTTTGTAGCTAATCATTATGTTGGCACCTCCTATTAACATGGATTTGTACAGGACCACCTCACTGTACCCCTTCCAGTCCACCCACATTTACAGATGGGTCAAGTGTGAGAGTAATGCCAAGGCTACCAAGAGCAGCTCACACGTGACTTCTCTTGTGTGAACAGGAAGTATGCCAGTTGTGATCTCTGTGTGTGTCTGTCCATGAAAGAGAAGTGGCCACTAAGTGTGAGTGCATTCTTCCAAAGTGGCACTGCTTATGCAATCAGGCCTCTCACATATGCTGTAAAGGTGTGGAAGCTAGTCAACCATAGTGGTATCTGCCTGTTGCTGAGTATGTACATATATGAGTTGGCATAATGTGGAATTCAGGAAATGGCAGCCCTGCCAGATGGTCATCCAGCTTCTGCTGCAAACCCTCTAACCAAAGAGAGTCCACCATCTTCAATTGTTTGTTGAAATCTTCTTTCCTATGGTTCGAAGCTGTAAATTCAGAGCCTACTCTCTGGAGCAGCTGAAAACAAATTAGCTCCATTTTCTATGTAATGGCCTTTCAAATATTTGGAGATGGCTAATATATCACCTTTTAATTGTCTCTGGATTGAACCTGCCCAGTTCCTGAAACCTTCCATCACAGGACTGGTCTCTAGGCCACTCACAATCTGTGTTACCCTCCTCTGGGCACATTCCAGTTTGTACTTTCATTGGACTCCAGGTGAGATCTGACCAAAGCAAACAAGAGTGAAATCAATACTTCTTGTAATCTGAACATCATAGTTCTGCTGATGTCATCTAGAATCTCATGAGCTCCCCCTTTTTTTGCAGACACACAGAACTGCTGACTCATATTTAGCTTGCAATCTACTAAAAAAAAAAAAAACACCACCACCCAGATCTTTTTCACATGTACTGCTGACAAGCCAGATGTCACCCATTATGTGCTTCTTATTTTGCCTACCTAATAGCAGAACTTTACATTTAGCTCCCTTGAAATTCATTTTGTTAGTTGTGGCCCAGTTCTCCATCCTGCCTAGTGCAGGAGTCAGGTTGCTCACCAGGGCAAGACGGTTTGAACATATGACATTGATCCTGGCCTGACAGCACTGACTGCCAATTAGTTTTCAGGCCCAATTCAAAGTGCTGGTTTTGACCTATAAAGCCTTAAATAGCTCAGGACCACAATACCTCAAGGACTGCCTCTTTCTATATGAATCTATCCAGACACTGCAGACATCATCTGAGACCTTTCTTTGTGTGCAACACAAGAACGGGCCTTTTCTGTGGTGGCTCCCCCTTTGTGGATGCATCTTTAGGCACCAGGCGAAAATGTTCCTCTTCAACTAAGCCTTTGGCTGATTAACATCCTATGTCATTTTAAATGTGTTTGTGGAGGGGTGTGTGTGTTGTTTTGTTCTTGTTTTTATTATGCATTTTGTGCTTTTATCTTGTATTTTTATTCTGTGAAACACACTGAGATCTTCAGGTGAAGAGCAGTAAACTAATTCAACAAATAAATAAATAAGAAAGAAGAGGTTGAACTGGAGGAAGAGACCACAGTGTCAAATTGTGCCTTGTTTACAAATGCAGGGGTTATATGTTCTCCTGGACTGTATCACTTCACGCTGTAGGTGGAGTATCACAGAAGAGCACTGAATCATGTGAAGCTCCATCTCCACGTTCAACTAGCAAATCAGAAAGGTGCCATTAAAGTTTTGTATGTGCCAGGACATTGACTGCCCCTTGGGAAATGCCTTCCCACTTACAGTTTTAAGTAGTACAGTCCAAGAAGGTGTTGCACCAATGAAACACATCATATGGGTCCTATAGCCAGAACCACTTGCTCTTTGGTTCCTATAGCCAGAACCACTTGCTCTTTATCTATTGGTTTGTCCCAATCCCCAGGCAGCCCAGCTGCCCCACACAAATGGCTCAATTCAATTAACCAGGTGGGCTAATGGAAGCCAGCACAAGGACCTGTGCTTGAGCAACAGGATTTTTCCTTCTCTCCTCTCCCACTGACCTCATCCAAATCCACTTTAGAGGGTCAGGAGAACCCCCAAAACAGCATGCAGGAGAAGAGGGGGGAGATTGTTTTGTCTGGCAAAAGCAAATGCTTGTGCTGACAGAACATTATTATTAGCGCACTGTTGAATTCCACCCAAAGGCTGCTTTTACTATGCCTTGGATGACAAAAGCTAAAATTTCTCTGTGTGCTGGCTATGTATTTCCTTTGCTAATAAGCTCCTTTGGCAAAGAACATTTCTTTTTACAGGGTCAAGCACACAGTTGGTGTTTAATACACAATAATTAATAACAGCCATTCTGTGGGAATGAGATGAATGTCATAGTGAGAGTATTAGAGCTATTTATTGCCATAGCAGATACATTTTGCTCTGGCCCAGGGAAAGCCTCACCCTCCTGTCTCTAGCAAGCTATTCCGTGGTGCACTGTAGACATTTCTCAGCACAGGTTGACAAATTAATCCCCACCTCAGCTGTGTGTGTGCATAAATCACATTTACAGGCTCACGGGTGAAGTCAAGACACCCGCCAGACCATACTTTGCATGTTATTATGCTAGTGGAAAAACTCTGCAGCTCAGATCATAGAACGCAGGCTGTGCCTGCGGAGATGCCAGGGGGAATATTCAAGTGCAACATCAAACTGGAAAATAGGAGCTTGTTACAAATGAGTTCAGCTGTTGGGCTGCAGTGGTGCAAAGAGGCAGAATGAGCTCTAGGAGATGCTTGCAGCTCCAAGAGGACAAAGTGCTTGCAAGTGAAGGCAGGGATGTGAAGTCACTGGGAATAATTTTAAATGGGAGGAAAGGTGACATTTCATATTTAAATAAAAAGTCCCTGCTGCCAAGACATCAGGAGCTTTGGGACCACTATATATCTTCCCATGAAATTCTTTTCTTTCTTTCTTTCTTTCTTTCTTTCTTTCTTTCTTTCTTTCTTTCTTTCTTTCTTTCTTTTCATTGTCTTGCTTACATGTTGCACAAAGCCTGCTTTATATATTATATGTGCTGAAAGTAAAGCATTTACTCATGCAAACATTCCACACACACCCTTTATTTGTTTAAGTGTGCATGTTACATTCATCAGCCAGTGCACATATGCAGTAGGGTAGTGGAAAATTCATAAGCGCAGGTTCCCTTCATAATAGTTACAGTCACTCCCACTCAAATGCATGCCCCTTCTAAGCATAGACAACTTTCTAATAGCATTTTTGCAATGATAAATGCAGATCTCCTTATTTTGCCTTTCATATCTACTATTTTCTGTGCACATACATGGTTAATGTTTTGGAGTGTGTGTGTGAGAGAGAGAGAGAGAGAGAGAGGAGAGAGAGAGAGAGATTGTTTAAACTGCAAACCTACTAAAAAGAAAGAAAGGAAGAAAGAAAGGAAGGAAGGAAGAGAGAGAGAGAGAGAGAGAGAGAGAGAGAGAAAGAATCACAAATGTGTACTATAAAGCATCACAGCCTGGAAGGACAAAAATAAAAGGATTTTATTAACTCATACAAAGATTCCTCCAGTATCTTCTTTTGGAGTGACCTGAAGCACCTTATTTTGTTGGTGTTCCTAAATGTTTAGCTTGGAGCATGAAGTGGCTAAAAAGCTTCCCTTTCATGCTGATTGGGTGCTTTTAGGACACTGGAGACAGGGACCCTAGAACCATAGCTGCCAAGTCTCCCGTATTCCCCAGGAAACCCCCGTTTTCCCAGCTGTTCTTAGCTGAAAAAACGAACTTTTTTTGTTTTTCCCCGGTTTATTCTGGCGCGGCGGCCATTTTGGAACTGGGCGGAGCATGCTCAGAAGCGACTTTTGATGCAGCTCTGCCCAGTTCCAAAATGGCTGCAGTGTGACTTCTGGCATGGTGGCCATTTTGGAACTGGGCAAAGCAGCATCAAAAGTCGCTTCTGAGCATGCTCTGCCCAGTTCCAAAATGGCGGCAGAGCTACTTCCGGTCCGGTCCCTTATTTCTCTCATTGGAACTTGGTAGGTATGCCTAGAACAGAAAGAGTAACAGGTCTTTCACCCCTCACGACCCTGGTCCACTACCTCATGGTCATGCATATATAGCATGCCAGCAATTGATAACCAAAAAAAGCATACCGTCACTGGCTAATGCTATAGGTGTTGCTCCTGATTAGTGCATTTAAACATGGCAGGACACACATAGAATGCTCACATGGGTATGAACTTTACCTTTGGCCAGTGCTTTCCTTCCAGGAAAAATAGGTGCTGGTACTGTGTAGGTACCAGGTGCTGGGGGGGGGGGGGGGAAGCACTGCCTTTGGCCCACATTAGTCCCAATCTAGAAGCAAATCTAGAAGCCAAATTGCCATTGTATATTGTTCATCTTACTGGAAGTCTGTGAAGCCCAAATGGCACTGAATCTCACGAGGCCTTCTTGGTGGTGGCGCCCACCCTATGGAACTCCCTCCCATCAGAGGTCAAGGAGATAAGTAACTATACAAGCTTTAGAAGACATCTGAAGGCAGCCCTGTTTAGGGAACTTTTTAATGTTTAATGTTGTATTATGTTTTTGTATATGCTGGAAACTGCCCAGAGTGGCTGGTGCAACGTAGTCAGATGGCCGGGGTACAAATAGAATCAATAAAAATTATTATTATACCGAGCTCTGTGCTATGTGGTTATTCAATGTGCCTTTTGTTTATATTCACTTCTCCAGCAGTTTTTGCTACTCTTTCATCAAGTGTATTACTGCCTTGTTTCTACTGAACTGCACAGTTCACAATGTCCAGAATGCTCCGTTTACACTTTAGGTTTAATTAAGTTTAAACTCCTGGGCTTGGATTCAACAGCCTGCATATCACATCCTCTCACACAAGAGGATGCCCCAGGTTTTGCAGATTCATACCTCCAGCTGTGTTTAGAAAAAACAGATTATAGATAAACAAGCACATATACAATAAATTGGTGCACCTTTGCTCTGCCAAATGCTAAATTATATGCAGACTGTTCTTTGAATTAGCCCTGAGTCCACTAATCTCTGAACATCTGGGATGACATTTTCTAAGGTTACACCTGGATTACAAAAACATGTTGTGTTCTGCCAGCTTGTGTTATATGTTCTCAGATACAATTTGTCTTATATAATTTATTGCTTGTACTTGCTTCTGGACCAGGTCTTAAAGATGACATGCATAACTTATTGTCTACCTTGAGGGAATTGATTCAATTCCCAGGCTTTTGATTGCAAAGCTGCACAAATCAGTTTAACGATTCCATGAACAGTGAATAGAGAATATATATTCTGGTGATCTTGGGGTGGGGGAATATATTATTTTGTTGATCACATACTCTTTCTTTTGGTTATTTCCTGTGCCCCTATTGCTTCTGCACTTCCCAAGTGTCTCATCACCCTGCCCTAGCTTTTGGGTACATCCCCTCCCTTTCTGTTGCTATAGTAACTAGGTTCACTCTTAATGTAGTACTATTTTTGGCCAATGGCCCAATTCATCAGCAAATCCCGTTTACTTTTTCCTTGTTATTGCTTAGTAATCTAGCATCAGAGCTAGATTGGAGAGAAGTCCAGCACTTTCACTAACAAAACTATTAGCATTTGCAAAAAGAAGGGCGAGGGAGGAATCCCATTATATACTGTAGTGTAATCGGAAGATGCCAGAGCCAGCACAAGCTATGTTATACTTCTGGACACAATATAGGCAGCATTTAATAGAAAATAAGGACTGTCCCTGATTTTATAGATCTCTATCTCTATCAAAGGCGGGAGCATTTGCCACCTTTGTCCCTGCTAAATGATGTCCCTTGGGTTGTATCCGAAGTAGAGCTCCACAGACAGTGCAAGTATTTCTGCTTGCACAAGGAAATGTTCTCTCCCTCTCTCCCCTCCTTCCTGCAATGCCCTAAATCTGTTCTCGGGCTCTTCCAGCCCTCTGTCGTATATCTGATGAGAGTGCAGAGTATGTGCAGGGGGAGAAGAGAGGGGAAGCAGAAATCCTTGCCCTGGTGGGCTGAACTAGTTGAACACTGCCCATGGGCTCTTCAGAAAAGCCCTGCTGGACCAAACCAAATGCCCATCTATTCCAGCATCCTGTCCTCACTGTGGCCTGTGGCCAACCAGATACCTATAGGAAACCTGCAAGCAGGAAATGAGTGCAACAGCATCCTCCCCAGTTGTGCTCCACAGAATCTAGCATTCAGAGGCATACTGGCCCTCCTACTGGAGGTAATACATAATCATCATGGCTAGAAGTCATGGGCAGCCTTAAGCTCCATGATTCCCCCCCCCCTTTTAAAGTCATCTAAGTTGTCCATTACTCTATCATGTGGTTGTGAATTTATTAATACTACTACTGCTACTACAACTGAATCTACATGTGTATCAAGGTAATTTACAAACATATAATGGAAGCAGCTAAAATGTTTTTTTTAAAAAAAAACAATAATGCACAAATAACTGGATAGATTTAAAAATTAACTATGTGCTGGGCGAAGAAGTACATCTTCCAACCTTCAGCTTCTTTGGAAGACCCCAGGTTCTAGCGTTGTCACTAAGAGAATGTAAGTTTCCCAATAATCCCTGGAATTTATCTTTTTCACAGCTGACACACACAATTTCATTGAACCATATACAAGATCTATTTCCTGGCCAGTCACCACCAGTTCAGACCCCATAAGAGTATTGTGAAGTTGGGGATATTTTGCTCAAATCTACTCGGCCTAGTATACCTGAAGGAGCGTCTCCACTCCCATCGTTCAGTCCGGACACTGAGGTCCAGCACCGAGAGCCTTTGGCAGTTCCCTCCCTGTGAGAAGTGAGGTTACAGGGAAACAAGCAGAGGGCCTTCTCAGTAGTGGCACCCTCCCTGTGGAATTCCCTCCCATCAGATGTCAAGGAGATGAGTAATTATACATCTTTTAGGAGACATCTGGAGGCATGTTTGATGTTTTATTGCGTTTTTAATATTCTGTTGGAAGCCACCCAGTGTGGCTGGGGAGACCCGACCAGATGGGCGGGGTATAGGAATTATTACTACTACTACTACTACTACTACTACTACTACTATGATTTACACATGTTTACATTGAATCACATCTGCCATTTTAATGCCAATTCACCAAGTTTTGAGAGATCCTTTTGGAACTCCTCACAATCACTTTTTTTCCTCGCCACTCTGCACAATCTGGTGTCATCAGCAAACTTGGCCACATCACTGCTCAACCCTAAATTGAGATGATTTAAGAAGAGATTCTTTAAAGGCCTCTCAGCTGTAATTTATATCTGTCTTCCATCATCTCCAGCCGACATGGCTAATGGTCAGGAGTTATGGGAGGTGCAGTCCAACAATGTCTGGAGGTCCACCAGTTCCTGACCCTGCTCAAATCACATCAGCGTAACACCAACCACTAAAATTCAGCCCAATTCAAAAGACTCAAAGCACTTTGGGAAAATCCCCAGGTCTGCAATGCATAGAAAAAGAAGATTCCATGACTGCAGGTTAATGTTCTTCGGGTGTTTGTTTGTTTGTTTTGTATAATGTCATTATCTGGCATAAAGCCTTAATTTAATGGAGGCAACTAACAAGATCAATCCACATTCCCAATTATTATGCTGAAGTCCGTGCACTTAAACCAATTTAGTCCCATTAACGTCAATAGGACTACGATGGCTTAAAATCCTACTATTTCACCTTAGCTGGACTGTAGATCTGACCTTGAAAATGCTTAATGAAATTGTTACAAAACACAGCTGAACCTCCTCCTCCTCCGTCATATAGATAGATATAAGGTTAGCAGATTCAGAGGAGATACATGGTCTTTGCAGACTGTCTGTTAAGTGACTTATGTGAAATACTTGTATTGTACAGCGGTATTTCAGACAGTAGCAGCTACAGTAATCTAAGCAGAACCAGAGCCAAAGGAAGATTAATCCATCGCAGTTAGACGTTCTATTTTAAGCAGCGGGAGCAAATGTCTAGTGGCTGCACACACACTAAGCTTTCTGCAACACACTACTCCAGTTGGGTGCCTGATGAAAAGGAGCCCTGCAATGAATCTTAAGATTGTAACTCACATTGCGCCTGTCACACTGGTGCTATTGGCATGCAGAGATTGCAGGGAGGACCATTTGGTTTTTACTTATTATTCTACAACACTTAACTATCTTTAGGAACTTTAAAAATAAAGGCAGAATCCCTTCCTCCACCTGTGCAAAAGATGCAGAAGGCAATATTCCCTTCCAGAGCCAGGCCCTTGCACTTCGCAGGGTGCCATTCTGGAATGACCCCTGACTTTATGGAGGACCCTTTTTAGAGGTGAGGGAGGAATGCTTCTGGAGCTGAAAACACCCATTTGTATCTGTAAATGCCACTTCCGTTGCTTTCCAGATGATGCTGATACGTCCCCAAATTCTTTGTGTTGGGGTCTCCCATGTCTGAAATATGCACATTTCACCAGTGTTCTTTTAAGGTACAACGTGTTTCATTACTATTGTACACTTGGCCCTCTTTGTCATGAGCATGGAGCGGGTGGCACTGTGGTCTAAACCACTGAGCCTCTTGGGCTTGCCAATCGGAAGGTCGGTGGTTCGAATCCCCGCAATAGAGTGAGCTCCCGTTCCTCTGTCCCAGCTTCTGCCAACCTACTAGTTCAAATGCACACCAGTGCAAGTAGATAAATAGGTACCGCTGTAGCAGGAAGATAAATGGTGTTTCCATGCGCTCTCTCTTCCATCATGGTGTTCCGTTGCACCAGAAGCAGTTTAGTCATGCTGGCCATATGACCTGGAAAGCTGTCTGTGGACAAACGTCAGCTCCCTCGGCCTGAAAAGCAAGATGAGCGCCACAACCCCATAGTCGCCTTTGACTGGACTTAACCATCCAGGGGTCCTTTATTTACCTTTACCTTTATCATGAGCAGGTAGGTAGCCATGTTGGTCTGCCACAGTCGAAACAAAATAAAAAAATTCCTTCCAGTAGCACCTTAGAGACCAACTAACAAATACCAATGACAAACTTAGTTGGTGTCTACGGTTGTGTACCTATGCTCCACCCTTCGATGAGGCGATGCTTCTTGCTTTGAACTGTAATTGAGTATAAAATGTACCATAAGCAGTGCCTTTTAGCCCCACCTTCTTAGAAACATGGAGCATGATTGAATCAAAATTAGGCACTTTAAAGTCACACTGTGTTCAATACAGACACAGAAAACTGCCTTAGACCCATAGTCCACCTACCTCAGTATTGTCCACATGGACTGAGAATGACCTTCTGGTATTATAGACAGAGGTCTCTCCCAAACCTACTTGGAAATGGCAGGGAATGAACCTGGGTCCTTCTGCATGCATAGATGATGCTCCACAACTGAGCTACAACCTTTCCGTGTATGGTTAACATAAGTTAACCAAGTAACTGAACCTCTCCAATGGGACCAAAGAGTGCTTGACTTCAGCTGGATCGTACCCATAGCTTGTAGCTAACAGTTATGTAGGAGGATATGTTTAGAAATTGTTAAAGATAGACAAGGGACATCTACAGCCCAGAAGTACTTGTAATGAAAGCAAAGATCAGAGACAGGGCCATTAGCAATGTTCCATCCTTTTGCAATGGAATGGATGCCAGCAGCAATGTATGATTAATGCCCTCAGACATTGGAGGGTTCTTTCTATTTTGAGGTAGTTACTTTAAATGTAAAGCCAGATAGACAGTGCTTGGATTGAGTGTGTCAGGGCTATGAAGAGAGGGGAGAGGAAGATAAGCAGATCAAGGTGCACTTGTGACCTTTTCTTTGCACACATTTAGGGAAACAATTGTGGGAACGCATGTAAAAAAATGCATAAAATAAAGAACAACTGGATACTCTCCCAAAGCAGTCAATAACAATTATTTGTAAGAACCTTATCTAGATTATGTGTGTTATTTCAAAGCCAAATTAACAAATTTAAAGGAAAAGGCAGTTGTGGTCATTGTGGTAACATTTGTGAACATAGTAAAACAGCTGTGTTGTGTTCTGATAAAAAAAAGACAGCTGTGTGACCTCAGAATAACAAACTTTTTGTACCAACATGTTTAACAAAGGAAGACACCGATGTAAAACATAGATGTGTGGTGTGTGAAGTAGAAAACATCCCATATATGGGCCAGATATGTCTCCTGCCCACCATAACATCTGGCTGAACCTCCAAATTTCAATCAAGCTGTCACAGAAACTCACAAAGGGTGTGGGCAGAGATCTGGATTCAAACTTGTAAGTGGCAGGTGCACCTGTGAACATATCTTTGTTGTTGGGTCTAGTACAGGCATTCCCAAACTGTGGCCCTCCAGATGTTTTGGCCTACAACTCCCATGATCCCTAGCTAACAGGACCAGTGGTTGGGGAAGATGGGAATTGTAGTCCAAAACATCTGGAGGGCCGAAATTTGGGGATGCCTGGTCTAGTATAAGGCTCCAATTTAAAGACTGAGATACTTGTGAGGTAGTTGTCTTGTGTGGTAAAGTCAGTCATTTTCTCTCCTCACAAGGCTGCTTCAAGGGAGTGTAAACCACCGCAAGCTCCTCGACAAGGAGCTGGGTAAACTTTTATTTCGTCGAATTAGTTTGCAACCTTCACTGAAATCATAGAGTCATAGAACTGAAGACCTGGAAGGGACCCTGAAGGTTATCTCGTACCCCTGGATAGACACATCTAGAATTGTGCTGCACTTTCAATTGCCCATTTCTTGATGCCAAATGTGAGCTCCGTAGAATGCCATGAGGCAAGGACACATCACTCTAAAATAGCCAAATGGCAACCCTGCTAATACTCATAGCCGTAAGGTTTGACTCTGTTTAGAAAAATACATTATGGAGGAAAATAATACTGAGCAGAAGAACTTGAGGACATAAAAGCCCAAGCACTGCACACCGTATCTCTTCCTTAGTAAGCTAAGGGTTAATCCTGCTAAAGGAGCTGAGAATGGAATTCAGAGTCATGCAGGAAGGAGGGGCAAAAAGTTCTGCTCTGCCTGGATAATGCTTGCTTCATCTCTGAAGGGAAGAGATCTTTCTTAGCATTGCTATTAGTCTGACAGCACCGCTAGAGGGACCAACTCATGTTTAAGAGCTAGATGTAATCTGAATTGATCAACTTGACATGACCCAAATGATTAGTCCTAAACACAGCATCTAATATTCCAAGTTCATCTAGCATATACCATTCTCCGTCTCTTTGCCCCTGTCCCTGCCAGCTGCCATTTCCTTGCTAATTCTGTCCAGGGTAGGACATCCCTCCTCCTCTCCATCCTTCACAGGATATGCAGAAGTCTTGGACATGCAGCAGTATTATGTTGTCCAGATATAAAATAAATGAATTGGTTTTGGAAGTACCAGCAACGTACTTCGCAAATATATATTTTTAAAAAACCAAGAAACCAAATTGCTTAGTCTATGAGTGTTCTCTTCTGTGTAGGAATTATCTGTGACAATTAGAAATGCATTAGGACTTATTTAGCAATGTGTTCCCTTCATAGTTTAGACTCTGTGGGATAGTCTGTAGTACTTTCAAAAAGAGCAGCTTACCCTGGTATCTAGCCTGTATGCAACAGGTGGGAGGAGTCCTGTTGCTGTGGGTTGAAGAGTCATAGTAGTAGCTGGAGGGGTCATAGAGTGACTTTGGGCAAGTTGCTATCTCTACGCGTAATGCTGCAATCCAATGCACTCTTATCTGGGAGTAAGCGCCACTGAACACAGTATGACCATAGGTGCCAACTCCCAGATTGAAAAATCCGGGATTGGAAGTCGCGCTGCGACCGGAAGTCGCACTGCGGCCATTTTGGAACTGGGCAGAGCAGCACCGGAAGTTGCTTCTACACATGCTCTGCCCATTTCCAAAATGGCCGCAGCGCCAGAAGTCACGCTGTGGCCATTTTGGAACTGGGCAGAGCAGTACTGGAAGTAACTTCTACGCATGCTCTGCCCATTTCCAAAATGGCTGCAGCGCCAGAAATCGCTTCTGCACATGTCCAGAGACTCCAGACATGCGCAGAAGGAGCCTCCCCGGGCCAGTAAGAATCCAGGGGATTTATGGGGTTTTTAAAAATCCGGGCTGCCAGAGGGAAATGGCTGGGAAAATGGGGGTTTCCTAGGGAATACGGGAGACTTGGCAGCTATGAGTATGACCTACACTTGAGTGAATGCATTGGTGCAGTTGTGAGATTTTAGATTGCCACCCATGCTGCTTCAGTTGTGAATCACACACTTGACATTTCTCTCCCCTCCCCCTCCCCATTCCCTGCTTTACAACCTTATTCCCTTCTTCTGCATTCCTGATACATCAGAGCACAAAAACAAACAAAACAAAGTTGCCAGCCCTGTTAGAAAGAGAAATACTCTGATCA
This sequence comes from Zootoca vivipara, assembly GCF_963506605.1. Classification (NCBI taxonomy): domain Eukaryota; kingdom Metazoa; phylum Chordata; class Lepidosauria; order Squamata; family Lacertidae; genus Zootoca; species Zootoca vivipara. The sequence goes on from NC_083276.1 coordinate 37,619,704, forward strand.
TCTGAAGTTGCACATTGTAAATTCACTTAGCACCATCATGACCACAGGAACAAAATGGGGCTTGCTTCTGCTGTCCTAATGGGGAACAAATTCATTTGGGAATAAGTGCCATTTTGTTGTAGAAAAGGAGACTATATTTTTCAAGGAGAAATAATGAAATGAGTGTCTGTAACTGTATACATGCCTGGCCAGCTACCCCTCGACTGTAAACACTTCTGAAATTAAATTTCTGAAAACTGATAGGTCAGTGGTCTAGTTGCACACTCTGGTTTTCTCCTCCCTTCTCCCCATTGCATACCCCCAGTTGTAGCATATAGGAGTGAGTTTATGGATACAATCATAAACTTAGAAAGGTAAGCACTACTAAAACAAATACTACTTACTTCCAAACATGAATACATTGGAGGGTTCCAACACCGGGTTAAGACAAGTGTGGAAACCCTCTAATTACTCCAGATGTTTTGAACTTCAGCTCCAACTCCCATTAGCTCCACCCAGTATGTCTAATGGTCAGGGGGAAGGGAAGATGGAGCCCAGCAACAGGTTCCCCAACCCTGATCTAAGAGTCCTGGTGATGTCCTTGGACCTTTCCTTCGATCTAGGCTTAATGCTGGACCATAGGACATTGCTTTACGCCACTGGTCCATCGAGTTCAGAAATATCTACATCAATGAGCAGCAGCTCTCCAGAGTTTCAGATGGAAATCTTTTTTCATTCCTACCTGGAGAGACCAGAGATTGAACCTTGGACCTTCTGTAGGCACTGGATGTTTTCTGCCACTGAACTCCAGCCCTTTCCTGCTATAACTATAGATGTTGTGACAAATGCTTACCACTGCACAGCATACAATGGGGCCAGGATGGGGTTGTGGGGTTCTGGTCTAGCAGCATGGCATCCTAAGATCCATTTGGGTGGTCCAGCTGAAAATTTGTTGCCACAATTGTGCCTGTTTTGTCACCCAGTAATATAGAGTTTCACAGTTCTGCTCCACTTGGCATGATGAAAATACTTTACTTTAAGGGCTGCTATGCAAAGCTTTGGTATACATAAAGGCCATCTTTGAGCTTGCACATATTATGTGATTTTAGGATTCCTGCAAAACTATGCACAAGGTTCCATCTAATTACTGCTTCTACATCAGGTTTGACCCTATCTGACAACATAAATGAGAGTTGAGAGAGGACCTATCTTTGCAATATTCCATCATAGAACCGATATAAATAACACAGATGGTTCAAAGGTGTCATTTTTCATATTTACCTGAGAATGTGCCTGGCTCATGACAAATAATGCTCTTCATTATCACAACTGCCCCCACAGGAGAAATGTTAAAGAAAGCTTGGCTTGAAGATGAAATAAATTTAAGTTTATATGTAGAAAGAAATAGAGAATTAAAGAAGACGTGGCAACTCCAAAAAAATGTTAATTCTATGTTACAGATTACAGTTGTACCTTGGAAGTTGAACGGAATCTGTTCCAGAAGTCCATTTGACTTCCAAAACATTCGGAAACCGAAGTGCGGCTTCTGATTGGCTGCAGAAAGCTCCTGAAGCCACGGAAGCCCCGTCGAACGTTCAGGTTCCAAAGAACGTTCGCAAACCAGAACACTCACTTCTGGGTTTGGGGCGTTCGGGAGTCAAAACATTCGACGTGCAAGGCGTTCGGGATCCAAGGTACGACTGTTTTAGGAAATGGAAGCCACCATGTTAGGGAAGGCTGCACCTGATTATACTGCAAGCAGCCACCCTCTGCTTCTGTCCAGTTCATGCAACAGCTTTCTTCCATCAGCAATAAGTCCAAACAGTTCCCAAGGTCTTGAGTGAACACAACAAAATCACAAATTCTAAAATAGGAAGGAAAACAGGCAGGGAATATACTAGCAGCAGCCTGTGTGTTGAGGCAGAGCCCCCTTCCATCACCTCATCACTGCAGCTTACCTGGACAGGGCTGGGGTTGGGGTTTTGGTGGGGTCTGGGCAATGTGGGCACACCAGTGGCGTTCCTATTGCTGTGCCCATGCAGCCCCAACCTCAGAGGTGCCCTGCCCTTCCTCAGCCGCATCCTGATAAATTGCATTGATGCTCCATATGGACTATTACTGGAATATGTATACAGTGGTACCTCGGTTTAAGTACACAATTGGTTCCGGAAGTCTGTACTTAACCTGAAGCGTACTTAACCTGAAGCGAACTTTCCCATTGAAAGTAATGGAAAGTGGATTAATCCGTTCCAGACAGGTCTGCGGAGTAGTTAAACTGAAAGTACTCAAACCGAAGCATACTTAAACTGAGGTATGACTGTACTAATTCTGGATAGACAGATTGACCTGAAGCTTCCTCATACTGTGTAAATCTTCCTCACAAACTTCATGTTTAACATTTATAATGCCAACAGCTAAGCACTTTGAATGGGTTTCACCTTCACCAAATGCCTATGAGGCACAGTTGTTATTATTATGGCTACCTGAAAGCTTCCCATTTTAAAAGATGACAGACACCAATAAGAAATTCAGTAAATAAAGGCACAAATACGCTACGAAATGAGCAGCAGCAACAAAAAGTGTTGCAACACAAGCTTGCCTTTTTTGTAAAGGTAAAGAGACCCCTGACCATTAGGTCCAGTCGTGACCGACTCTGGGGTTGCAGCACTCATCTCGCTCTATAGGCCGAGGGAGCCGGCGTTTGTCCGCAGACAGCTTCCAGGTCATGTGGCCAGCATGACAAAGCCACTTCTGGCGAACCAGAGCAGCACACGGAAACACCGTTTACCTTCCCGCTGGAGCGGTACCTATTTATCTACTTGCACTTCGACGTGCTTTCGAACTGCTAGGTTGGCAGAAGTAGTGACCGAGCAACGGGAGCTCACCCCGTCACAAGGATTTGAACCGCCGACCTTCTGATCGGCAAGCCCTAGGTTCTCTGGTTTAACCTACAGCACCACCCACTTCCCTACCTTTTTTGTACTTGGGTACATAAAGAGCTGCCTCTGATTGTTTTTGTTACTGTTCTAATTTAAAATGAATGATTAGCAGGGGGAGGAGGAGAAAGCCAAGCTGCCTTCCTCACTTCTCCACATGCCATGCAGTTGCTAGGCCAACTGTGGTGACAGCTGATTGGCTGGCCGCCCAGTTCTTCTATCTTCTTTAGTCTCGTGACTGACATGGCATGGTGTGAAATGTTGTTCCATGAGCATCTGGCATAAAGTCCAAAGAGGAAACCCCTTAAAGATGGCCTAGACAAGGTGTGGGGGTGGGAAGCATTGGTGGAAGTTACATCTGTCGTCTCGTCTCTCGTAGTAATATTTCCTTTAAAAAAATGTTACAAGCGAAAGCTAGTCTAAATGAACTTCTAAAGGTTTCTTCTTACCATATGATATATTATAGTAGTCTAGGACACATCAGTATATTCTAGATTTTACCACACAATTAGCTGTTGGTGGATTAGGACCTCTAAAATCTAGTTCCAAAATTTGGTGCACAGGACCTCAGATTCGCATATCTCAAAGCTATGGTTCCAAGAGTTGGGTTTACCCTTCTTTGGACGTGTATTTGACTGGTTGCTAAATGAATAAAGAATTCCTGTCATTTCACCTGGGTTAAAAGGAAAGTTTCAAAGACCCATAAAAGGTTAGCTCTGAGTGGATTTTTTTTCCATATTCCATCAGATTCCAAATTTACCTCACATCTACCCCATGGATATCTGCTGGACACCTGACAATCTATCAACATCATCACCGAGGCTTCTGTATCCACTACCTAATGGCATCACTTCAAAATACGTGAGGACCAAAGGCCTCTGCACCTATAACTTGTGCACCTTCTTACCCAAAAGCCCATATTACTTTTCTGAGATGGGAGCAGCAAAGATTCCTCCCAGATTTTGGGGGTGCAGGTTGCATATAGGTCTTTGATATTCCCCAGACACATGTAATCTAGCCAAGGCATCATGGAAATTGCCAAGCTCAGGAGTCCTTGAGCTTCTGGCAAGGGTGAATGAAACCCAGACAAACACGAGAGTAGCCCAAAGCCTTGTCCACACTGTCTGTTCAGTTGGAAAGAAAAAGGCAATCTGGATATGGTGGCGGATTTTTCACTGGATTCTTCCTAGGTGATCAATCAAGCCCCCACCTCCTGCTATCTGCTTTCTTCTTCTTGCCATCTGTTTATATGAATGTGCATGGCACCAAATTGCCTAACTATCCTGAAAGGCAGTTTCAACAATGCACATGTCTCATTAATCACTCAGAATGAAGGTGAGGGAATTGGAAGAAAGGGCGGCAAACAAATAAGAACAAGGGCACTGATCTATGCAATATTTCCAAAGTTATTGGTGACTTGTGCAAGGAACATTGCACAGTGCTGGTCCATGCATGCCTGGTGAAGATACAATTCTAAGAAGACTTCATATCACATCAGCGCCTGCCCTCCCCTAACTCCTAATTAGGAGGTTATAACACTGGTGGTTGCACATGTGTTTATGTCAGTATGATCCTTAACACCAGCTGTATTCCAACAGTGAAGTTTCTGAGCACGTCATAGCCACAGCTGAGCCACACAGGGATCAAGGTTGTGCTGACACACTGGTCTGTTTTTAGAAGGGGAAACAATGCGTTCACTCATCTGACAGAAAATAAAAACATGTGGGGAACAATGACTGCAAAATTAGGAATGCTTAAGTCTCATTAATTTCAGAGGGAGAGTTAAATTATTGTTTGTATTGTCTGCTACATTTTACTTCTCCTTTTGCTTTTCTACATCGCTCTGTCCACCTGAGGGAGTAAGAGTAAGATTTTTTTAAAGGATTTAAATAAATACATGCCTAAAATATAGCTGTCAAGTTTTCCCTTTTCTCGTGAGGGAATTTCCCTTTTAAAAAGGGAGAACTTGACAGCTATGGCCTAAAACTCTTCCATTGAAATCAGTGAACTGCAATTCCAAACTTTTAGGCTTTGGTAGTGCATGTCTGAATATTCAAGCTCAGGGTAAAGAAAGGCTTGGTACTTTCCTGTGAGTTCATTACTCTCTATTATACTGGACTCAAGTGGCAAGTGCTGACAGGATTGATGCTAAAATGAAGCCACTGAGAAACAAGAGGGTGGTCTCAGAATCCTCAGGGGAAATTAAGGTTTGTGGAAGTACAAACTATTTTTAAAAAATAAATAAAAAGTAAGTGTTAGGAAGAAGAAGAAGAAGAAGAAGAAGAAGAAGAAGAAGAAGAAGAAGAAGAAGAAGAAGAAGAAGAAGAAGAAGAAGAAGAAGAAGAAGAAGAAGAAGAAGAAGAGAGGAAACATCTGGAAACTACCTAGTGGCATGCTCAATAACCATTGAATTCCAATGGAAAAAGAAAAATATAGGGTGTGTGGATTGCCATGCTTGAGTTCCTCACCCTTACAGAATCTTGAGAGAGGGGACGGCTGGAATCCTGGGCCAAAGCGCAATGGATACACTGAAACAATTTGTTGCAGGTACAAATTGTGGCTGTCTAGTTGTCAGGAAGCATGTATGAATCCAGTTTAATTATTGTATGGCTTTGGCTACAATCCTCAAAGTTCAACCAAAATTCAGATAAATTTTAATTAGTTAATTCAAATGAGGAAACTGTGATCTCAATGGGCAAAAATTTATTTTTGAAGTCATTAATGGGGAACATTTCTCATTTAAAAGAGAATACCTTAAAACTTAAGCACATAAAAACAGGGTTGTATTATAAGCTTTGCTAAAACAGAGACAGAAATCTTAGCTGCCCAATATTTTTTTACATGTTTTTTTGCTTAGCACTAGCTGGATTTTGTCAGCTAGGGCAGAAAACTGCTGACATTCTGCTGCAGAAGCTAATCCTTTAAACAAAAGAAGGTGAATAGCTTGGTTTCCTGGTCCTTCCTAGAAGACTCAGCATTCAGAAAAGGGAAGAGATGAATAAGCTTTCCATTTGCTCTCTGTGAAGTGAAGTTACCATCCGTGGACTAAAGTTACAGATTTTTTAAATATTTTTTTAAGGGGGAAAAAGGAGAGAGAAAGCTTCCTTCCTTTAACTCTGCTGATGTAACAGCAAACCACTTAGCAAGATATTGAGCCAAGATCTGCAGCCTCCTGCGCTGCTACCATAGCTTTCTGTAACTACAGCACAAACAAATAATGTCAGGGCAGCAATTCATCTTGTGGGCCTGTTTCTGCTTACTAATCACTGGGGAAATCTCCCTGTAACTTTATAATCTGTATCTTGAAAGTGTTTAGAGGAATGATTCAGTTGAATTTTCTGCTTTGGGGCGACACTATTTTGTTATGCATTATGAATTCCCATGTGCATTAGAAATAGAATTGTAACCGGGATTCTATGCAGTTCAGAGTCAGACAATCCTGTTCTTACAAGCTTGGTCCTCGCTTGGGGCTCCTTATTCACTTCAAACCCAAAGGTGCTCTCCTCCATTGTCTCCTAGGATAGACAGATCCCAACAACAAACCAACCAACACCAACAAATTAAGCTCAACTCGATCCCACCTGAACTCATTCATCCTTCCTTATATGCCATGTTTTACCTTCCAGAGCTCCACTGTCTGAAATACTAAACACAACCAGGGCCATCTTTACCCGGGAGCGCAAGGGGTGTGGGGCACCCGGTCACTGAATTCTGAGGGGTGCCAGGCACCCGCCGCTGAAACCGCCTGAGCTCTTAACTATCTACCTGTTGTTTGTTGTTTAGTCGTTTAGTCGTGTCCGACTCTTCGTGACCCCATGGACCATAGCACGCCAGGCACTCCTGTCTTCCACTGCCTCCCGCAGTTTGGTCAAACTCATGTTCGTAGCTTCGAGAACACTGTCCAACCATCTCGTCCTCTGTCGTCCCCTTCTCCTTGTGCCCTCAATCTTTCCCAACATCAGGGTCTTTTCCAGGGATTCTTCTCTTCTCATGAGGTGGCCAAAGTATTGGAGCCTCAGCTTCACGATCTGTCCTTCCAGTGAGCACTCAGGGCTGATTTCCTTAAGAATGGATAGGTTTGATCTTCTTGCAGTCCATGGGACTCTCAAGAGTCTCCTCCAGCACCATACCTGTTATGAAATAACAAATAATTTTGATCAAGCTAGAAAAACAAAATACCTATATACCTAGGCATTACCAAAATGTATACCTACTGTTTCACTAAAGGACTTTCGACTTTGTGCGCTCATTTACCAAAGACGCACCACGCCAGCAGTGGCACTTGTCAGACTCAACCACGGTGCACGCAAAATTAACTAAATTTGGGGGCGCTGGGTGGATCTGTGCCGCACATATGCTAAAGACGGCCCTGAACATGACACACTGTACATTCTGGGTATGAAGAGCAAAGACAAATGCCTGTTTGTCATTATATTTTAATTGCCTGGCACCTTCCTTCCACCACCGAGCAGATCACACTACTACCAGTAACATTTCTTCTCATAAATTAACATGCATAAATGTGACAGGAGATTTTCCTTTCAGCCTCAGCTGCGGGGACATGTATATAGATTGGAGCAGGAGGGCTCTTTCCAGCGGGGCTTGTCTACTTTTGCAGTGCAAGAGAACATGGCATACTGCAGATCTTCCCTCAATTACTTTGGGAGATGTTGCCTTAGCTATAACTCCTTTTGACTAACCCCATTGGGAAATGTTATTGTCAGTTCACAGGCGATCCATCCTCTCAGCATACTTGCCAATGCAATGGTAACAAGGGCCAAGAGGTAAGGAAATAATGAGAGAATCATCTCATTGCAGCTCTCTTGCTCTGATACATTCTTTGCAAGGTAGCAGAGTTTGGATATTCATCACGCCTAATTAAGTCCAATTTTGTCTCATGGCCTCTGATCCTAACTCAGAATAGCTCAGCAGGCACTCTAGGCTAAGGATGGGGGAGAAATATCAGTCGGTTCACATTGAAAGGCAAACCTGCCCAATTCATACTTTTCAAAAACAACATGCAGGCTGAAACACTACTATTCTTCAGAATTCATGCTTATCTGAATTTTACATTGCAGGCTCCTGGCACTTGGCTCCCACCCACACCCATCCCCCTTTGGCCGTAGATAAGCAGGACAAAGCGGAAAGAGTCCCTTACCATTTGAAGAGTTTTTTAATGATCACAGCCAAAGAACAAAGCACCTGTTCTTGGAATTAAGGTGTTCCCAATTAAGGATTCCACCCACTTCCCCCCAGTCACTTCCATCTTGCAACCTGGTCTCACAACCGCCCTGCTTTTTGTGTAGCCACCTTATCTGCTCTACGTGACCTTGGACTGATAGGCTGAATACTTTCCAGCGAGAAAGAGTCTGTTAGCTCTCTCTCTTCCTGTTTTTCTTCACTTTGCTGTTCACCTCCCAGCTCTTCCCAACTTTTGTCTTCAGAACTATGCCCCTCTGCAAACTACTGTTCCAAAACTACACTGCTCCACTGCTCCTGGGCAACTTCAGGACCCTGGTCAGGAGCAGCAGGAGGGGGAGGTTCCCACCATTCCTCATCAGAGCAGCACTCCTCAGCCTGGTCTCTGACAGCAGGTCTGCAACCAAACAATGTTAACAGAAATGTATGTATTAGGGGAAAGTGTGCATTTTAAAAATGAACATATATGGGGAAGTAATATACAAAAATGTTTCATTTTAGGGAAAATTGCTTGCAAAAAAATATGTATATCAGTCAAAACTACCTACAAAAATGAGTTTATTCGGAGAAATTTGCACGAGGCTGGTGGGTTTTCATGAGCATTTTAAAAGAAAAAATCACAAATTGCTGCAGTAATATGGAGAACTCAACTTAAGACTGGAAAAAATAAGATCCTTAAATTCTTAGCCAATCCCGTTTTTGAACAGTTGCATTGGTTGCCAATTTGCTTTCAGGCAAAGTGCTCACAATAGTGTAAAAAGCCCTAAATCAGTGGTTCCCAAACTTTTTCAGCCCCCCCCCCCCGGTTCCATAAACTCATCCCTCATGCCCCCTACCCTACCCTATAAAAAGAGAAGGGATTTTTTTGGGGAGGGAGAGGTGGCAGTGAAGTTGAACCAAAGTGCTTATTAAATATCTCCCTCCTAACTCACTCCAGGAGCACATATGTCAGGTATCCCCTTCATGTTCTATAAAATGCTCTGGAAAGGATATAGACCGTATAAACATATGTCACTGCAGGATACATTAAAGGTCATCTAGTTGGGAAGTAGCGAAGGTTGGATCAGCAATTATACTTATTTATGGATTTATTAAATTTCTATACTGCCTCTCATATGTGAATCACAGGGTGGTTTATGATATAAAAACACAAAAATGCATAATGTAGTTGTGTGTGTAGACCTTTTAAACACCCCCAAATAAATTCAGACAAGACTCTAATTTTTGATTTGGTTTTTGGCAGAATTTAGGCCACAACGTTATTGATTACAATCAAGTGAGTGGTTGCATAGGCTCTGGTTCGACTAGCTCCCTGCACCCTTGCAGGCAGCGCTGACCCAGGGCACACCATAGGTCAGCCTTGGGTGAACACCTGGCAAAGTGGAAGGTGGGGTCAAGCCAGTCCACCAGCCAGATGCGCCCCTGGACTCAGGTTCAGGGCACAACCCCTCTCAGGGTTGACCAACCAAAGAGTCCCATGATTCCTTTAATGGAATACCCATCACATAGGGATGGCCTGACCGCTCTGCCACCCCATCACCTGAACCAGAGCCTATCCAAAACCTTACAAGTTGTGACGATTTGCTATGTGGCAGATGAAACCCAAATGGCACCAGCCAATCAGCCAAGTGGAGAAAATTGCTGCCATGCCCCTGTCCCAATGACAGATGACACATGACGGCATAGCAAGGTCATGCATGCAAGCCCTAAATATAGGGAGAGGTGGGCGGGTGTTCCGATGCACTGGCCCAAAAGAGGAAGCTCAGGGATACATGCATGGGCTTAAATAGAGGTCCCTTGATGAACTTTAGCTGGCATCCCATTGGTCTGGTTGCTCCCAGCATTGAGGGGCCTCCAATAGGGTGTTGTGGCTGCTCCAAAGTTCCCACCCACAACACAGGGTTTGGTTGCCAGGTCGCACCGCAACACGTGCCCTCTTGTTAGGGAGGACCTGATTTACAAACAAAACCAATACCCACCCATCCCTAAAAAATCATATCTTCACTGCTGCCAGCATGAACCATATGGAAAGGATCCACGCAATCCACTCCTGAATTTGGATGCAGCTTTGTATCATGTGCAGAGTGTTGCTTTGCCCCAATCTCTGTGTATGTTTGCTTCAGAATGGATTGGCAAGCATATTGCTTGTTTATTTTGAAATTCTACTACTCAGTGAATGAATTCTTATGCTCACTTACAGGGGAGTAGGTCACCCTGAAGTAAACTGGATTTACTTCTGAGTAGACATGCGTGGTGGTGGCCAATTGGAAGCCTTTGCAGTGAACTTCCTTCATTTTCATGAAACAGCATTTGGCATTGCATTCCTGTACAAGCGCTTAGCAGTAATCAGGGCCATGGCATGAAAAATTGCAGTGATTAAAGATGATTAAAACTAGAAGCATTGTTCTTTTCCCTACTGCCATTGGTTCTTTGCATTGCAACCAGAGTACATGTTCCACTGTATCACTTTGGCTGTGATGCTGCTTAAACTGAGTCATCTCAGGTGATCTATATTTAGCTGTACTGAGAAAGAGAGAGAGAGGGAGGGGGAGAGGGAGGGAGGGAGAGGGAGCTATTGCTGTCTTTGAAGACAATAGTTAAAATACTATCAACATCAGTATGATCAGGATAAGACTGATCATTTGAATTACACATCCATCTGGTTTGAAAACAGATTTTTAAGAATCCTTATGTGTAAGCACTGGAATATCTCATAAGGCCATTTTACAGACAAAGATTCACATCTCTTTTTGTTCTGAATCAGCAATTTTCTTTCTTTCTTTCAAAAAATGTTACTTTATAATCTGGAGCTGCTAAGAAGCTTATGCTGCCCTCTTGTTTCTACGGACCACCTGCTAAGCTGAATCTGGATTTTATATATTACTTCTCTCTCTTTTTTGCTTTCTGATTAAATGCTACAGTATTCAATCTAGATTTCATTCACATAGCTTTCTCCCTTGTTACTATTTACATTACAATAAAATAGTTTTAAGTATTTTGCTTATAAAATATCTAAAGATACTCTGTCCACAGAATACAATAAATAGGGCAGGTCTGCCATAGGCTGGCAGTCTTTAAGAGACGTAAAACGCACGCTACGTAGTGGTTTTCTGGCAGCGGCGCTCCAGTGCCATATGGATGGTGCCGGGATTCTCTGCTCATGGCTGCAGCCATGAGCAGAGGATCCCGACACTGTCCGTACAGTGCTGGAGCGCTGCTGCTGGCAAACCGCTGCTCATGCCACCGTGGTGGGCGCTGCCTTGTCACCCCCAGAGACGTGGCACCAGGAGCGTACTGCCCCCACGTTGCGACGCCACTGCCTGGGGGGAAGCATTGCCCCCCGGACCCCTTTAATGTGGTAACCCAATCCTTTGGTGGGGGATCCCCCAACTCCCACCCTTGGTCTGGACTAAGGATCCAACCCAATGCCTTATCCACTGACAAGTTGTGATAATTGCCACAAGGTAGGCAAAACCCCCTGACAGCCCAATGAGTCTGGAGGAAAAAATCCTGCTTGGCCCCAAATATGGTGACTGAATGTTTCATTGGGCAAGTCGAAACATAAATACTGTACTGTATTGGGTGGGACTGAGCTGTTGGGGCCAGTCACCACCCCTTCTTAGGCCTAGGGAGTGGGCCAAACCAAAGACTGAGAACAGGAGTTTTCCCTCAGGTCCACTCCCAGACCCTACTCAATGGCCCATCTGTGATTGGTTGGGCTGCAGGCAGCTTCAATCAGCCCCCTGCAGCCACTAAAGGAAGACATGATGTCTCCTGCTGGCCATGTGGGACCCTGAGGGTGCAACTGCCGCTCCCCCAGAGAAGAGGTGGGCGGTCTTTATATAGGATGCTGCTTTGTACATAGAGAGATCAACAGTCCCTCTAGCTCAGCACTGTCTACACTGATTGGCAATAGTTTCCAGACAGGGTATCTTTCCCAGCCCTAACTGGAAATGCTGGTGGTTGAAGATGGTACCTTCTGTATGGAAAGCAGATGTTCTGCCACTGAGTAGAATCCCCCCCTTACATGTGCACTGAAACACTCCAGCACAGACCAGGTGGTAAGAACATAAGATGAGTCTGCTAGATCAGGCCAATGACCAATCTAGTATAGCATCCTGTTCTCACAGTGGCCAGCCCGATGCTTGTGGAAAACCTTCAAGCAGGATCCAAGCACTCGCCCCTCCTGTGGTCTCCAGCAACTGATATTCATCAGAATTGCTGCCCTTAGCTGTGTAGGCAGAGCATAGCCATCATGGCTAGTAGCCATTGATAGCCTCCTCAAAGTTTTTATGTGCAACTGTCATTTGCCTCTCAAGCTACTCTTGACCTGGAGCACAGAGAGGCCAGTGACAGCTGTGTGAGGACACAGGAGGTGCACAGGAGATCCCAGACTGTGTTATGGATAGCACACTATGCTGTGGATGTAGCTGTGGATGTGTGCCAAAGGAGAGCAGGAAAAGAAGAGGGCTCCTTTTACTTTCAGCATCATTTATTATTGTCAGCATAGGTAAAGGTAAAGGGACCCCTGACCATTAGGTCCAGTCATAACCGACTCTGGGGTTGTGGCGCTCATCCCGTGTTATTGGCCGAGGGAGCCGGCGTACAGCTTCCAGGTCATGTGGCCAGCATGACAAAGCCGCTTCTGGCGAACCTGAGCAGCGCACAGAAAAGGCGTTTACCTTCCCGCTGTAGTGGTACCTATTTATCTACTTGCACTTTGACATGCTTTCAAACTGCTAGGTTGGCAGGAGCTGGGACCAAGCAACAGGAGCTCACCCCATTGCGGGGATTCGAACCACCGACCTTCTGATCGGCAAGCCCTAGGCTCTGTGGTTTAACCCACAGCGCCACCCTCCAAGTGTCCCTATTTTCCAGGGACATCCCTGATTTAGAGAAGCCATTTCTGATTTGATCCCAGAATGTCCCACTTTTCCTTAGGGTGTCCCTATTTTCCCTGGAGAAATGTTGGAGGGTATGGATTTATCTGACCCCCGAACCATCTGAAGGCAATTCTGTATAAGGAAGTCTTTTTAATGTTTAATGTTTTATTATGTGATATATATATATATATATATATATATATATATATGTTAGAAGCTGCCCAGAGTGGCTGTGCCAACCCAGCAAGATGTGTCGGGTATGAATAGTAAAATTATCATTATGTAATGGGGCGTCCCTATTTTCATCGGGGAAATGTTAGAGGGTATGAGCATAATTTATTATTGTTTGCATTTCTCTACAGCTCTCCTATCATGGGGACCCATGGAAGTGAACAGCATAAAAATGCAATCCAGAAATAACTGAAACATCTATACAATGCATTTCTAACACCTGTTACAAGAAGGTATTTTAAAAAAGATATTTCCCCAAAAATAATGTAAATAAAGAAATTTCCAGATGTCATTAACAATAAAAAATATTCCACCAATTCTGATTTAAATGTATAGATTAATATTGGCAGTCCATATGTCCAAAAAGGATTCAAACAAAATTGATGAGTATAAATGATACCTTAAAATGTAGGGAGGTTCTTTGGAGGGGGGGTTGTCAAGTCGCACATAATACAAGACTTCTCAGGCTTTCTACACTTTCGTAAAGTATTACTTTAAACTTTAAAACAGATGCTGTAACCTGTGTTATCTCCTCTTGCCTCCTACAGCTGGTAGTAAGGTGGGGCCAGGATATTACAGGGGGAAATAGTTACACTCACTTTCCCAATTCCACTTGCACCAATAAAAGAATCAGAGCCCTCTGTGCCTGGTTTAAAAAAAAAACAGGACATTGAGACATCTAGTCATGGACCTTCATACATGTGACAAGACCCTCGGTTCTGAACTTAGTGAGGTAAATAGGTTAGAACACACCATAAAACACCCACCCACCCTGGGAAACACTATGAGAGGTATAGAGTTTGGGGACACATTTGCAACCATGCGTCACACTTGGATCCAAACCACCTGGACAGTAGCAAGGAGGAGGAGGCACTGACCAGGGTTTTCTGCTGTCTTGTGCTATTGTTCTCATCTTTCGCCAGGCAGATGAATTAGTTGCTAGATCACATGTGTGTCTGCCCTTTTAGCTGTTGAAAGTTTTGCAATAATCATTGTTACTTAACAAAGTTGCACCCAATCTTTACTCACCTTGGCGTGTTGACTGTAGTTCTCTGTCTAGAAATCCATATTGGATGCACATCAAACACATCCATTTCTGTCAGCAAAAAACACAAAACCATTGGGAGGGGGGGGGTCAAATGCCATTATGTAAACATCATGGCATGTGCATAAAATTTATCTCTCTTTTCCTTGTAAGGCAGATCTATAACTAGGTGTTCTATACCTTGTTTTTAACTCCTGGTACAATTCAACTAATCCTGCCCTTGAAGTCAAATTACTCTCTTGGGGATCTGAATTTTGACAACACACTTTAAGGACATCATTTTGGCCTAGTTTACTTCTGGCTGCCACACAGTTGAATTCAATAACATTAAAAAAGCCTTAAAGGAATACAAAAATCGATAGATAGCATTGATATTTCTCTTGTAAAGTGTAAGAACAATGGTGTAGGGATGAATGCAGTCTTTATGAGGGATGGCTCAGGTTTACCAGGGACATTTGCAAACCTCCTCCCCAGTATTTGCAGGACACGAGCCCCCCCAAACTCGGGAAGTAGGAACAGAATGTTACAGGCCACCCCAATCCCTGCTGAAGGGGTCTTGGCCAGGCATCCCCAAACTTCGGCCCTCCAGATGTTTTGGACTACAATTCCCACCTTCCCCACCCACTGGTTCTGTTAGCTAGGGATCATGGGAGTTGTAGGCCAAAACATCTGGAGGGCCACAGTTTGGGGGTGCCTGGTCTTGGCCCTCACCCAGGGTCTGTGCTCCTTTGGAGAATTGGAGATGTGGCTGTCATAGCTTTAAGAAATATAATTTCTTCACATATTTACACCTGAATTTAGATGAAGAGAGTCCAGATCCAGATCTTACAGCATGGTCATCTCAAGATGGGCTTGTTCCCTACAGCAGTGCAGCACAGGAGTCCAAGACATCTCTCACAGCCTGCCTTCAGCCAGCCTGCCCTGCCCTGCCCTGTCTTTTTTGTTCTCCTTTCTTCTCCCCAGCATACCTTGCTAAAGATGATCTTTTCCTGCCATCTCACACCCAGATGGGTGGAAATGGGTGCAAAGCATCATACAAACTGAGTGCTCTCCCTCTTGCCTAGAGTTATTTGAAAAGGCACTGCTTCTCCCATATTGCTAGAAGGTCTTAGTGTGCGGGAAAACAGGAAGGAACACTCTTTCACATTTCCAGCTTGCTAACGCCATCTAGAATAGTGTTGTGCCAAAGGAAGAAGAGGTGACTTTGCAGGTAAGCCAAGGGCTTTCCTCCACATTGCAGTGCTGTGACAGGGAGGAGAGGAAATGGTGTCCCTTGCTCGCCAGAGATCATTGCTGGGTCATTCTGTGACAGCATCCCCTCTCCTCCTCACAGCACTGCTCTGTGTGAGTTGGTGCTCTGTGCATGGTGAGTGTGCATGTGTGTTTGTGTGGACTGTATGTGTGGCATGTGGTCATTACGTGTGTTGTATATGCAGTGAGCTTGTATGTGTGTGTGCAGATGCATGCTCATTTGTGTTGGTCATTCCTACCCCCGATATTTGAACCTCAGAATCTGCTGATTCGCCTTACCTGGGCTGCATTAAGGATAATGTTAGGAGAATGTGCTTACTCAGATTATATTAAGAATGTGCCAAGAATGTTTCTGCAGGGGGGTGGGGAAGCTCTGCCTTGAGCTAGCCTAATACAGAGTAGGCACCCTATTCTTATGTGATTTATATGCCCACTGACTCCACTTTTTGGGGTTCTCCTGTGTGTGGTCATCTCAGACATCATAGTGGTGTGTTTATTAAAGAAATCCACAGTGGCCAATTGTCATTTTATTCTTCAGTCCAAAATAAAAATTAACCACCTTGATATAACAAACCCTCCAGCAGGTTTGTTTGTTCTTTTATAAAGAAAGCTACTTCAGAAGGTGACAATCTAGAGTGAAGAACTAGCAGGGAGGGAAACTTAATTCTTTCCCCATCTACTGCTTCTCCTTTCCTTAAATGCCATGCTAAGGCCATTTGCCACCTTGGAGTTTCACAAATGTGTTCCCCTTCACAAACATGTATTTGGAACCTCACGGGGGGGGGGGGAGAGATATGCTGGGGATGGACAATATCTTAGTGGATAAATAGTTGGCATAAAACTGATTAAGTAGCCCCTACTACAAACCACTTCTGTGCTCTGTGTTGCCCCTCCTGAAGCTGCTATTGCTTCAAAAAGGAACTGCCATTGTGGGTTTTATGTTTGCATGCGGTGATTAGTTAAGGCCCATATAGTGTTGTTGTGAAATTAAATTGAAAACTGTAACCAATTTGTTTACTGAAAGGACAATTACTTCTATTTGTCTTTTCAGAAAACAAGCTGATTACAGTTCTCAATTCAACTTCTAAACAAAAACAGTTCGTAATCATTTCTGTATTATGCAAAACGTACCGGTAGGTATTAGATGTGTGGCTGTTTACCTCTTCTACTTCCTAAGCAAGTGCAAACAGAAAAGGCACACGGTGTTGACAAAACAGTTGTTATTGCTGAATTGGTCATTCAAAATCTGAACTACATTTTTTTTTAAAGAAAAGCACTCAGACCTTCTGCCCGCAAGATATCACTGGGTTAAATCACAAACGTTCTTCAGCAGAATGGCAGGTTTCCAGGCTGACAGTATGCGGCATCTGACAGCGCCTATTCTCCTTGACTGTGCCGTGGGATAGAAAATGTTCATGTTGTTCCCTGTGGTTTTACATTAAAATGAAACAAGACTTAGAATTTAAATAGCTGCTGAGTTCAGCAGGATGATGCTCCAAGCTTAACTGCCTTGATTCTTGCCACAGCAATGTCAAAGCAGCAACAGAGAATTCCACTGACTGGATTTCAGGGGATAAAGACTGTGTGCTGTGTGCATGTACCAAATTTGTCATACCTGCTTCTGCCTATTAATACTTTAGAACACCAACGTTCTTTGGGAGCCCCTGACCATTCTTTCCTCACCCTGTCCATCATTTGAGACCATGCAGGCCAACAAACAAACCCCTACTACTGGTATCTTAAACTGCGGCAAGGAGTTCTAGAATTCTGCCCTTGGGTTGTGCTATCTAAGTGCAAGATGATTTATACATTTGGCAGAATCAAGTAACAACAATTTGCCTGAATATCATTATCTCAGACTGCAGGTAGGAAGGGTTGCAGATCTTAACTCTTCTCCATGAAATAAATTCCTTGCAAGAATACTGTTTCATTGATATCCCTGGTCTGAACCCCTCCCATTCTTTGCTGGTAGGTGGTTTTTTTCCCCCTCCCACTACAAGCGAAATTTCAACATGTAATTTTTTCTCCTGCAGCCTGAAGTAGTACAGACCAGGGAAAGCTGTACTACTTAATTTTTCTGGGCCTCAGAATCAAGTTCTTAGGTCAATAATGCTGAAGGGGTTGGATATCTGTAGTGATGCATGTGTTACATGGGAGTAATTACTGTTTCTGTGTGTCTGAGTTTGGGCTGTTACCGTAATCTCTAAAAAGTCAATGAATTGACATCAACTCATAAACACATGAGAGTAAACCTAAGCTAATGTTCGTGTAAGGTCTCCCCCATGGGCAATTAGGGCAGCCATGTGTCCTACTTTACAGAGGGCAGGCCTCTATTTGCAGGACAATCAGAGGACATCCCTCTATTGAAAGTGAGTCTTCTGTTTAAAAGACTGTCTGGTCCAAGATTTTAGCAATAAATGACCACATGAAGGGAGAACAGGAGCCTTGAAGTTGCCCATTAATAGTTAGAACCTGGATAGTAGACTAAGCAGGTATACAGATAACTAGGTCAGTCTTCCCAGCTATAGTGAAGTGGTATCGATACATATAAATAAGCACATACAAACCTATGCCATCTTTTGTCATTTTGGGTGGAGATTAAGTAGCCCAGATAGTGGCCATGTAGGCCAAGTTTCAGAGCACACGGTCACTCAACCCACTTCTGGAATCACAAACTCAGCTCTAGAATTTTCAAATGACATATCTTTACCATCAGCTGTTCTGAATTGGGGAAAAGATGTTGTCAAGGGAGCTCTGAATATGAAAGCAAAGCCTCCAATAAGTTCAAGAGAAAGAGTAGAGAAAATAAGAAAGCTAGAATGAAAAGATTCACCTTCAGAGAAATTCATTATCTGGAAACTGTTCCCAAAGGTGCGTATTTTTTTTGGTTAATTATATGTGACAGCAAATTGGATTGCAGCAAAAATGGATCAGCAGTTTTTATTGTATTGATGCCGAAAGCTCAGCTCCTCTCCGTATGCAAAAAGGCAAGGTGGGTTTGTAATGCTGGAAACTGAGCAAACGTGGAGATCCTTTTGATACAACTGGCTTCAATGAGTTCCAGTCCTACAACCTGAGAGGATTGTATTCTCTGAAACCAGATGCACACAATCTGGATCATGCAGAGATTTCAAATCCCTCCAGTACTATGATAACATCACTTTAAACATAACAATATAAATGAGGGGCATCAAATCGGCTACCCCTGATCTAGAATATTTCCATTTCTTCAGTGGGCTATCAATCACTGTACAAAGCAAGTCTAGTCAACAGGACTTTTCAAACACATTTAAGAAGGAGATTAAATACTTGCAATAACAGGCTCTTGATGTTTACATGCCAATGTAACTGGGGGGGGGGGAAGTTTCTTATGACAGCTCCCTCAAGTAAAAGTACAGAAGTTTTCCTTATTTATAGATGAGCTGACATGTCAACACATTTTGAGTTGAAACTTGGTGTATTTTTTCCTCTATTTTTTTCTATGAACAAACAAATCTTGGAGAATAAATTATGAATGACATTTGTAGCTATTTAAAGCAGATTCGTTTTGCTTGGCTAGAATTCTACAAATTAGCCCTAAAACGGGTTGCTAGAAATTAGTGTTATTATTGGATACTACTGGGTCTTGTTCTTTGATGGGGCAGCGAGGTCATATAAAGATAGCTGTTCCCTTGGTCGCTACAGAGAAGGAGAAACACAAAACAGGCAAAATGGCACATTTAGGTGGATCAGCCTATTTTGGTGAGACGGTATGCAGTGTTTTGCATATTTGATGAAGCTATTTGTAAGTTAAAAGACTGGGTATAATTCAGTCAAAGTTAAGCTCCAGGCAGCCAAGTCTTATGCGTATCTAGCTGTGTTCAATGGTACTTCCTTACAAATAAGTGTATGTAAAATTACACATATTTTAAAGTCACTGTGATTCATCAGATTGAACACTGTGTTTGTGCTTGTCATAGGTATATACTGTATAATGGGAATGAAATTCATTTCCTGAAACAAGAAAAAAAGGGGGGAATTAATAGTCATTTTCAAAGAGGTTATGATCTAATACATTAAGTATCTGTAGTCTAGAAAGCAAAGATAGAATTCTCACATGGGCAGAATTCTATCCTAATTTATTTTTTCTACCCCTTGTTTCCGATGTTTGACAGAGCACTACTGAACTGCCCTAGAGACAGCATCAAAGTAAGGTGTAACCACATCAAAGAGGGAACTTATAAGACAGTTATGTCCTCTTTGGGCAAAAGACAGCAGCAGATTCCCAGCTGGTTCGACACTAGCATTAAGAACATGGAAGCTGTTGTCGCTGCAAAGCGCAAGGCACTTGTGGACTACAAGCACACGTCCTGCGAGAAGACATTTGCTGCACTGAGAAAGGCAAGGAGCGATGTCCGGCAGATTGCCAGATAATGTGGCAATGACTACTGACTAAGGCTGTGTCAGTGCATTCAGTTTTCTGCTAACAGTGGCAATACTTGCAAAACGTACAAAGGCATGAAGTGAACCTTTGGACCAACCGTCAGAAAAACTGCACCCCTAAAAGAAAAAGAAAAAAGAGAGGCAGAATGAAAAAAGAGGTGGAAGAAAGAAGGAGATCTTCATGGTCCTTGCTTACTGTGGATATTATTAAGCAGATTATGACAGAGCAAACAATGTCCCTTAATGGAAAATTAGAGGTGCTGTTTTGACTTTACACCCAATCATAGCTGCCAAGTACACCGTTTCCCCTGGGAAACCCCCGCAGGTGTCCCGAATGGCAAAATACCCCGTATTCCCCCGGATTACGGAGCTCCTGCCGGCGGCCATGTTCTTCTGGTGCCGGCGGCCATGTTCTTCTGGTGGACATGCGTAGAAGCAACTTCCGGTGCCACGGCGCTGCTGATCCCAGATTTTTAAATCCGGAACTTGGCACCTATGCACCCAATGGCGCAGTCTTCCATTGTCTCTCAAGACAGTCAGATACCAACAACTATTTCCAAAATGGAAATGTTGGTAGATATTTTCATTTCTTTCTATCTGCCAAGTGAAAATTCCCTGGTCCTGATATTGGATAGTTATTTCCAGTTGATAATTGTCCTTATCCATAGGAAGGAAACACTTTCCTTCATGGATCCAGAAAGGAAACTACACATTCCCAGAAACTTATGTTCCAAAAAAATTGTATTTGTATAGTATTTAGACTTGTTTGTCACTTGCTGTGCAGAGGTCTCCAATGGACTTGCAGCATATTTAAGAACACAGCCATAAATAAAATGCATTATAACAGCAACACATTAATACAAAAGCACATTATATATAGATGTAGATGTAGATGTAGATGTAGATACACACACACACACACACACACACACACAACAAACAAACACGCACATACATATTTTATTATGGGGCAACATATATACAAGCCCCCAAAACAATTCAGAAATAAACTAAGACAAGCTGATTTTCTTAACTCACGAGCAGCCTCTTTCCGATACCATTGAATTAAGTAGTTATTACAGGGTTCTTTTCATTTTCTCAACTAAAACATGAATTATATTAAAGCGGCACTTTTCCTCTGTGGTACATAGCATGGCATCATCCCTCACATCCGTACATTCGTTAAGCTTTCTAACACCTTCCACTAACACTCAGCCTGCTGAGAAGCCAAGTGCATTAATCAGGATGAAAGATCTTCATCCTTAAGTGCGAAAAGGCTATATTTAGGTAAAAGACACCAAAAAAATAAATTAGAATTTCACTTGAAAGGAACAATTCGCAAATAATCTGTACAGTATTTTTTTAAAAGATCAACCTTTCCCTGTGCGCTCCATTTAGAAGGCTTCGTTTGAGGCATAGCAGGCGTGAGATGGATTAGGAGTGAGTGCTTTGTGGACTGAGCTTTTAAGGACAAAAATATATTAGTGGGAAACAATTGGGGTCTGCAGCAAAAGATTGCAGTGTTGCACTGTTGCAGTCTTCCTGTTCTGTGTCCCAGTCACTCAGCCATGCCTTCTTGCACTGCACTGCACTCCATCCCATTCCCCTCCCCTCTATTCCGGTCCTAAGGTAGGCATGTGTCCTACCTTACAGCCACCTGAAAAGCTGTCAAAGGACCTCCCACTATTTAAAATACACTTCCCTTTGAAGGGATCTCAGGTTCAGGTCTGGTTTAATGACAAATAAGTGTAAGAAGAGAGAGAAGAGGCCTTGATGTTGCCCAAAGGAGTTAGCACTTGGACAGCAGGGCTGAGGAAGCACATTTGCCACAGTCTTCCCCACTATGATATGTATTGTGTTTCTAATTAATCCAAAGTGAGTATGTCTAAATTTGCATCTTTACACATAGATTACCGGATGCACGTTTCAGTGCAAATCTGATTTCTTTGACCCTCCTTTTTAAAAAATATGTGACACACACACACACACACACACACACACCATGTTTCCCCAAAACCCGTTGTTCGGTCCCTGCTCCTGCCAATCTATCAGTTCGAAAGCATGAAGTACAAGTAGATAAATAGGTACCGCTCTGGCAGGAAGGTAAACGGCGTTTCCATGTGCTGCTCTGGTTCGCCAGAAGTGGCTTAGTCATGCTGGCCACATGACCTGGAAGCTGTACGCCGTCTCCCTCGGCCAGTAAAGTGAGATGAGCGCCGCAACCCCAGAGTCGTCCATGACTGGACCTAATGGTCAGGGGGTCCCTTTACCACCCTTTCCTCCGAAAATAAGACACTGTCTTATATTCATTTTTCCTCCATAAGACACACTATGGCTTATTTTCAGGGGTGTCTTATTCCAGCGGGAAGGGCTCCGCGCGGCGTGGCATGGCTGAGGGCGGCGAGCTGTTGCCAGGAGTCGCCACGGCCATGTCTTATTTTCGGGGTATGGCTTATATTGTGGAAATGCGTAGAAATCCTGCTACGGCTTATTTTATGGGTATGTCTTATTTTCGGGGAAACCGGGTATATGTGATGCATTTGCTCTTTGGGGGTGTTCCTCATTATGGTTCCCCTCCCCAAACACTTTTTGTACTTTTTCAAAGCTTAGGGTTCCACACTTCCCTCTTGTGTGGAGGTAGTGCTGTTTTGGATACTTAAGAATCCATAATAAGAATCCATACCCATCTCTGACCTGCAGAAATAGAGAGAGAATGACTGCTTAGTAGGCCAAACTCTTCCTTATCTATTGATCCTCAGATGGTCAATAGTTGCAAGAGACAGGGACAGGAGCTGAGGGTCATATTATGGTGTGCACATCAACATCAGCTGAATGGGATAAACTTGGAGTCTTAAGAAAAGTGGCGGGGGAGGGGAGAGAAAGAAACTTTGTACTCTTGATGGTGTGACTGGAAGTCATAACTGAATGTCAGGAATGTGCCTTCCCAAAGCGACAGCAAAGACTCCGGAGAAGAAGGGGGGGCAGCTGAGAGGAGTAGAGGCTTGATTCCTTCCCACATTGAGAGTGAGGTGAGTCCCTCCCCACTTGGGAATGCAGGCTATAAATCCCCAAGACAGCACAGAGCCTGCTTCAGAGGAACAGCCACTGTTAGATTCAGCTCAAGAAGAGGAGGAGGGGCAAGCTGTTGCCGAGTCTCCTCTTGGTAGGTGAAAGAGTAGAATACAGGCGCAACGCCAGCCCAGCAGGAGGTGGGGCAACTGGTGGAGGATATCCTGCTGGCATTGGCAGCATCACCCAGTGGGTCTAACTGCCTCATCAGGAGAGGATTGAGCCGGTGTAATTACGAAATAAATCTAAGAGTAATAAACCTGCCAGCTTGCCGTGTCTTAGTGTGAGAGAGACATCGTAAATCCTGACACTGAAATTGTGTTGTAAGAAATCAATTTATTTTATGTAATCTCTTTTATCCTTTGGTTTTCTTCTTCTTTTCTTCTTTCTTTGTTAACTGTTTTTTTTTCCTTTAAAAACTAATAAAGCAAATTTAAAAAATTATACATCAGCTAAATGTATGAGGGAGTGGTTACGACAGGCCTCTGTCATTTCAGATTTCTTGGTGCCTGGCCTCTGAACAAGAATATTGGAACACATCAATTCTTATTTCTTGCTGGATCTCTCAAATGAACCTACTGGAGATGTAGCCCCCATACCATTTTCCTTTGTCCCATACAAGTCAAAGGGGTGCATTCGCCCCAGTGATTTGTATGGCAGAAGATAAAATAAGCCTGTAAAAATAATGTTGCAAAGGAGGATCTTGGCATTGCCTTCTCAGCAACAGATTCTGGTGGCTACATGGAACTAGATTTGTTTCACTGAGACTACTGAGGTTAAGAAGAAAAAAAAACAGATGAGCATTCCATTGAAAATATATGGTACACCAAGGCTCCTGATTTCAAGCACCATGTGCAAAGCACATTTTGTGCCACAGTCCCAAACTTTTACACTGTTCTAGAGCCATGGCATGTGCTTGTTGGTATAAAGACACCAGAACTAGAAGCAGCTCACCCAGTAGGGTGGAAACACAATGCTAGAATCTGGGCAGGTGTGGTGTGGGTGCACCAGCAGGAGTGCCATGTTGGCTCCACCACTGCACCCCTACTGTGCTGACTTCCCCACAACCTGTCCCTCCTGGCAAATTGCAGCAACACACCTGCCAGGAAGCTAGCAAGTTCACTGGAACACAACATTAGCTGGTCTCCATAATGTGTACAATCCACACTTCTCCTTCTTCTTCTCCTCCGCCTCCTCCTCCTCCTCCTCCTCCTTTAACACTCCTTCCTCATAATTATTTAAGGATAAAATCAAGCAGAAGAAATTTACAGGGGCACTTCAGCAGACTAACAACACTCTGAAGTCTGCCATGCAGAAAATGTTGAAAAGTACTAATTTAGCTGCAAGACCCTTGCAAAGTCGTACCCCCTGTACTCCCTTATTGGGGGCACTTTGCCAGTGTTGTCATTCCCTGGGATTTATTCTCATCATGAGGGAGGCACCGCAAGAAAGGGCAGGGGAGCCTTTGAACCTAATCAGTTTTAACTGATTTTGAAATATCACACTAATTTGTAGTGGAAATTATCAGCTTGACAGTGAAATATCAAGGAATAATTGTATTCAACTTAACACACAGCAATTAGAATCCATGAGTGACATTGATAGTAGTCGCAGTTGGACTGCCTGGTCCACAGAAGTGTAAATACTTCATTCCTCATTTTTAATGCAAAGGGTTTGAAAAATTAAATCAATTAAATTTCTCAGAAAGCATTTTTACATGACCGGGGATCTCTCCAAACAACATTTAGCCATCTTTACAGAGGAAAGCAACATTTCAAAGTTTTGCATTGACAGCCTTCAAGCCCTGGATTCCCAAAGAAACTGAAACAATATATCATATATGGTGGTTTGATGAGACAAAGGTCATACATATTTATCATATTTTCACTATGTACTTCCTCTAGGCAGAATGCATGCAAACCCTCTCCTGCCAAGTAGAAGCCAGAGTGGTGGAACCAGCCTTAAGAATGTAAGAGCATAATACAAGCCAGATGAATCAGGCTGCTAGCTCACCTTGTCCAGAATTCTGTTCTCTATCTATTTCCTCCATGCCATGCATAATTTATAAACTTTGATCACTCACCTTTTCTCTAAATGAAAAATCCCCAAATGCTGCAACATTTCCTCATAGGGTCACTGCTCCAAATTGTGTAATGTGTTTGATTGATACGAGACAGGGTGGAGGGGGTGGGGGAACTAATATATTATGTTACTGCTTTGAATAACTTTGGGGAGATACTCTACCGTAAACTGACATTATTTGCCATAGAGATGCCCCTGGCTGAGGCTACTTCCTGTGTTGACAACAGTGCAAAGTTGCTCTTTTGTCTCTGATCGTGACACCCTTTGGCCTAGACACTGTCCGTTGACTCAAAGAAGCCTTGTGGTGGCTGGTCATGCCCTGGCTGAACTAAACACCCTCCTGTCCTTTTCAATTGTCTGATTTGATGAATCCATGAAAACTGGATAACAATGCACAGTCACCCAGACACAGAGTCCTTTGTGAGCTTTGAAGTACACACAGAATTTCTGCCTAGCTTGACACCCCCCCCCACACCCCATTTCACCCAGTTCTTTTTCCAGTGGGGGTTACTCTTGCCTGCAAAGTGTTTGGTGGACTATAGCAAGCAAGAAAAGACCCTGATGTTGGGAAAGATTGAGGGCACTAGGAGAAGGGGACAACAGAGGACGAGATGCTTGGACAGTGTTCTCGAAGCTATGAACACGAGTTTGACCAAACTGCGGGAGGCAGTGCAAGACAGGAGTGCCTGGCGTGCTATGGTCCATGGGGTCACGCAGAGTCGGACACGACTAAATGACTAAACAACAACAACAAACCCCATTTCATGGGGATTCATTTGTCTTTTTCATTTTCTTTTATCATCTTATTTCTCTATTCACTCATCATGTTTTACTGGGCAGGGTTCACAACAACAACAAATTATATTTACTGTATATGGTAAGGTGAAAGGTAAAAGACATCTACTCATAGTACCCAAATGAATTATTGTGAAAATAAGAAAAAAAATGGGGGGGTTGTCCTCACTCAGGGTGCCATATTACCAAAGTCCACCCCTGAATCTTCCCTCATAATGGGGTGGAGCTCCACCCCCTGGTCATTCTGCTTCAACTTTTCTACACCTTTTCCAGCACTTCTTGTGGCTAGAGAAGTGGAATGTTTCGATTCTCAGACAAGCTCCATTATGCACATTGCTGTGGCCCTATATTTTGAGGCACCCACCCTTTTGTATGAGCTAAAGTTCCCATTCATATCAATGGAAGTGGCAACCCCAAGATTACAAAGGCTCGCATGGAATTGCCTTCTCTACTGTAGGAAATGGGGTGGTGCCATTGTGTCTGCCAGCCTGCTTTGTGCTGCTTGGTGTGATTGCAGGCCAAGAGATCCTAGCTTAGTGTGATCTTCTCCCTGCCCCCCACATCTTTAAAACAAGGGGGGGGAATCAGCTCACAGATTCATTGTGAGCATGAATGAGATAAAGCACTCTTCATAATTAAAAAATGGATATACAAGTTTCATACAAAAAAAAGAAAGAAACTGCTTTAAAAATAGGCCAACAAAAATTGCCACATAGATTCGGTCATATTGTGCATAATTATTTAAGCCCTATTTAACACAAAAACTAGTAAACCAGCTGGTTGCACTGGCTTATAATCACTGGAATTAAAACACACACATATGTACACACAACTATCCAGGCATGTCCAACAGGTAGATCGTGATCTACTGGTAGATCACTGGACGCCTGCGGTAGATCACTGGTAGATCATTGGCTCCCCCCAAAGAAGCTGAACAACTGTGGCTCCCCTTAAAAAAAGCTCAACATTTTACCTCCTCCCTGAAAAAAAACTCAACAACTTTGACCCAACCCCCCCTGCCCAAAATGGGACTTCCTTTTTCCTTAAAAAAAGCCCAACAACTTTGACCCAAACCCCAAAAAAGGGGGTAGATCATTGCCAGTTTTTAACTCCATGAGTAGATCGCAGTCTCTTGGGAGTTGGCCACCCCTGAACTATACAATGCAGAACCACAGCATGGTCAGAGTGTAACCTACATCATCCCATGTCCACTCCTCAGCCCGACGTAACAGGATTCAACATCATCTCTTGAACTTCATTGATTCTGAATAACCAATAAACACTCAGCAACGTCATTTGTAAGCAAAATTATCTAAGCATTGACAGGTCTGATAGATGCCAATATAGAGAAATATTAGATTAAAATTGTGGATTGCTTTGAAATCATTGTAAACACATTTATACGCTAATCCTCTTCTGCTCATCAGATTTCATTTCCTATCAGTTTCTGCTTCCTTCTGAAACACAATTTCACTTAAAGATAAGTGAGATGTGACCCGCTTTCCTTAAAACCTGGGAATGTCTAATTAGTTGCAAGGGAGGGGAATCAAACAGACTGAAATTGGTTTCATTGAAGTTCCATCCTTCATGTATGAAAATGTGTGCTTACTCTGGTTTCCAGGAATTTGTTTCTTTTGCAAATGCAATGCTCTCTTTCCCTGTCCTTTCAAAGCCAATGTGACATGGAGCTCTTGCTTCAATGGGCTTCCATGTGAGTGGGGCGGAAATCTCACTGCCTTTTGTATGTACATAAGCTTGCCCTTCATCTGTTTGCTACCAGTAAAAAGTAGCATAAAAAACTATTCAGGGAAATTCCTATGCAGATATGCCATTATAAACAACAAAGACAGACACCTCAGCACAGACAGATATACTTTGGGGTCTCTGAAATCACCAAAACAAAAATGTTTTCATCATGTACCAGGAGTGTCAGCTTGGCCCTGTGACTGTGGGTGCCCAGGGCCATGGGTGTCATGCAGTGTGCAAGGCCCTGGCACCAATATTTGAGGGTGCCTGGCCCCTTCATGGGTAATTTTGTGAGTGCTCAGTCACCCAGGGAGTTGGCACCTATGTCATGTACCAAAGATGATGCCAAGCATCACTGTCAAATTTGCAAATGTGTTTTGTATTTCTGGAAAAGAGGGAGTCTATCTCCAGCACATGTGTTACCAAGACCATAACTTTCAGTTGCCATTCCTTTCTGATTTATGACAAAATAGTTTTTCTTCTGTCTGGGTGCTCTGTGAGTTAGTTACAGAACCAGAATGCAGTTAGAAAAGACCACAAAGCCCTGTAGTCTAAGCCGCTGCACAAACATAGGAGACTCCATCCACCAACTCTCCACAGATTGAACATAAGTGGTCCAAAACATAGGTCCCAACTACACAAAATGGTAGATCATGACAGCATTTTTTAAATCTGTGTTTATTTTATTTAGTTTTGCATGTGGGTTGCTGTGTTTTTCATTGATGAATTCATTGTTTACCTTCTGTTGTGCTCCTTTGGAAGAAAGGTGATTCATTAATAACAATGGTGATGATGTTTGGAATCTTATGAGTGGAACAACACTCTACACAAATTTCCTCTTTAAAATGCAGTCGGGTATTTGGAGTATGCGACAGGGAGAAAGGGGCCTTATGCTTTCCCCCATGCCCAATATAGATCACCTCCCAACGCCCACAAGCTTCTATTAGCAGCAGAAGGGGAAACACACAGACATACAATTGTGCCTTTAGGTTTTCTCTTCTGTGGCTTATCGCAGCTTCAAAGGAGATTTAAATCAGGCAACTGGTACAGGGACAAAGGGCTTATCCCTGCACTGTGGCTACAATTCCAATCTCTCTCTCTCTCTCTCTCTCTCTCTCTCTCTCTCTCTCTCTCTCTCACTCACACACACACACACACACACACACACACAGAGCAGCTGATTTTCAACAAAGGAAATTACATTGGAAGTTACAGAAGTCCAGCATGACATGCTCTTTGGCCTGTGGTGGCAGAAAGAAGGTCCATTGCATAAAATGCCTGCAGAGTAAATGCACAGAAGAACTGTACCAGGATGCCCCAAGTGATGGTTATGATGGATTTAAAGCATTTAATCACATGTAGAACTTCACTTAGCATAGGTAACAATGTTTGCTTTAGCGGTCGGTCAGTAAGAAGAGGATAACAGTGCAAAATCCCACCCCACTCTTCTAAACTTCCCATTCAGACTCTGGAGTAGCCTTCTGAGACCTGGTGCCTTCCAGACGTTTTGCCATAGCTGCCAAGTTATCCCTTTTTTAAAGGGATTTCCCCTTATGCTGAATAGGCTTCCTCGTGAGAAAAGGGGAAACTTGGCAGCTATGGTTTTACACTACAGCTCACATCATCCCAAGACTGATGTAGCCCAAAACGTTTGGAGGACACCTGGTTGGAGAAGGCAGAGTGACCAAGCAACAGGATCCAGCAAGGAACTACAAGGAGAACAGGTTGTCCCTCGCCCACGTAGTGTCCTTCAATTTTGAAATTCTCCCATATAACTGAATGGCTGCTACTCACTTCAGTGGGGTAGATATCCAAGCTTCGCACTTCATGACATTTTGCGGGGAAAGCACAACTGGATGGGACCATTACAGTGTGTTCTACAGATGATGCGGAAATTTCAACAGGTACCCAAATGCAGCAGTCAGATTACTTTTTGGATACTATTTAAAACTCACATAGTCTCTGTTTTAAAACAGCTGCATGGTTGCCAGTTCATTTATGGGCCCGGTTCAAGGGGCTCAGAATAGTGTTTAAAGACCTAAATTACTTAGTTCCTAAATAACCAAAAGACTGTCTTCATCCCTATGGACCTTTTGGGGTGTTAAGATCAGCAGAGGGTCTCTTTGTGGCTCCACCACCCTCAGAAGTGTGGGAATGCCAGCCTGGGAGGGGGCTTTCTCTGTGGTAGCCCCTAAATTGTGGAACTCCCTCCGCCATGGAGATGTGTTTAGTATCTTCCTTGTACAACTTCTGACATATGTTGAAGATACACCTCCCCATCCTGGCCGTTAACAATTAATATATTTTGTTTTGTGGGACCTACCTCTTTTATGGAATTTAAACTGTTTGGTTCTATTTGAAACAGTTTTTCTTGCTTTATAGCAGTAGTGGTTTTACCTTGTTTTCTGTTTGTATATTCTGTTTTCCTATTGCAATCTGCCCCTGAGACCTTATTGTTCATTAATTAAACCTGGAACTTCACTCCTGTCCGGGGGGGGGGGGACTGCTTTCACATGTACGGATCCTGTAGGGGGGCAATGTGTGTCTGTATGCAGAGGGCCAAGAGATGTGCTGCATTCCCACCCCCCTGCAAAGGTCTCCCCACACTACCAGTCATTGTAGATAATACTGTGGGCCAGATAGACCATTGATCTGATAAGGCAGATTCCTATGTTCCATGACAGATTGGATCTCATCCTCTAGAACAGTGTTTCCCAAACTTGGGTCTCTAGCTGTTTTTGGACAACAACTCCCATCATCCCTAGCTAGTAGGACCAGTGATCACGGATGAAGGGAATTGTAGCACAAAAACAGCTGGAAAGGAGAAACAAATTTGGGAAACACTATTCTAGAATCACATTTGGGGGAACTTGTTTTTATAAGTGGCCTTAAAGGGCTCTCTAGATCAGCGTTTGGAAACCTGTGATTCTCCAGATGTTCGACTCCATTTCCCATAAGCCCAAATCAGCATGGTCAATGGTCAGAAATGATGGGATTTTGTAGCCTTAACAACCTCTGGAGTGCCCCAGGTTTCCCAGCCTCAATTCAGACAATACAGTGGAACCTCGGTTTATGAACACCTCGGTTTATGAATTTTCGGTTTATGAACGCCACGGACCCATCTGGAACGGATTAATTCATTTTCCATTACTTTTAATGGGAAAGTTCGCTTCAGTTTATGAACGCTTCAGTTTATGAACAGACTTCCAGAACCAATTACACCCATGCTTCAGTTTATGAACGCTTCAGTTTAAGTACTCCACGGACCCATCTGGAACAGATTAATTCACTTTCCATTACTTTCAATGGGAAAGTTCGCTTCAGTTTATGAACACTTCAGTTTAAGTACCCCGCGGACCATCTGGAACGGATTAATCCACTTTCCATTACTTTCAATGGGAAAGTTCGCTTCAGTTTATGAACGCTTCAGTTTGTGAACAGACTTCCGGAACCAATTGTGTTCATAAACCGAGGTACCACTGTAATGTAATATAATATACAGCCCTGTCTGGGAAGTATATGGGCAACCTTTATCAAATCACATTCAAAACAGTTTTTCTTATATAAGAGATAATACAAGAATCCTTGTACAGTTCCTCACTAATGTCTGTTAGGACACGGGTTAATGTCTAACACAGATAATTTGATAGAGGTCACAAAAGCAAGAACATTGTAAAGACGAGTCAGCCCATATCCTGTCTGCTTTTCTTCCTTCCTCCCCCCCCCTTAATACCAGCAAATCCTTCTTTTCCCATTTTGATATTTTGTAACTTTCCTTAATCTTCTTCTCATCATAACCCTTCATCCTAATACATTTTCTGCAATCCTGACCAATTTTCAGAGCATCCAATTCAAAACACAGTACATTATGCATTGATTATTCAAGCAGGAGATTGCAATGCTTTGTTGTTGTTGCTGCTGCTGCTGCTGCTTTATGCTACTTAATTGTAGTTAAAGGCAAAATTAATAAATCCCTTACAGGTTCCCAAATAAAATTAGCTTTAAAACAAACAACACAAGTGTTTATCAAACAATAAATGTATATCTGAAATATGAACTCCTCTCTGGTTCAAGAAGCAACCTCTCCACCCCCACCCAACGCACACATTTTAAGGTTTCCATTCAACAGAAATGTACCATAAGCATTGCATCAAATCTGCTTAGAACAGATTTGTATTAAGTTATATTATGAAGCCTCCTCAGAGAAGGGAACATCACAGTGAAGGTAATGAATGGAGGAAAAAATGAATAGATCAATTTCATTGTAGTTTGGTATGGCAAACCTTTGAGTTAACTTTACTTGGAAGCATGTTGTACTGATTTATATGTGCCTTCCAAAAATTGGCACTGAAGCAGCTGTAACAGAGCCTAATGCCCTAACACTTTACCCCTTGTGTTCCTTCCCCACTCCTTCCTTCCACACAGGCACCCCACCCTCCCTATCACAGTTTCCAAACTAACCATGGTTGGTGTTATGTGGATATTTATGGCCACCATGGTTAGTTTAATCCAGAATTTCCAAATCTGCTCCTAATCCCAGCTGCAACTTGCTATTGTTTCTGCCACTGAAATAAGATTCTGTTTTTGTTATATACATATGTATTTATTGGAGTTTTTAGCAAAATTTATGGGGTTGTGAGTTTCCATGAACAACAATACTGTAGTATCCCATGCACGCAGACACGTTTGCACAATTGGCTCATGTTAATATTCCATTTTATTCCCATCCATTTGCATGTTTCCAATCCAGTAAACAAGATGTGCATTGCCTATATAAAAGCTGCTGTAGTGAAAAATTAAAGTCACTGGCATTGCTTTTTAGTATTTACCCTTTTTGTGCTTTTCACTAAAAGCATTGAAATGTATCATCTGACAGGTTTCAAGGCATGCCTTCACCATTATTTTATACATATACTACTGAAAACTTAAAACATGGACCTAACACTATGGAATCTGTACACATTTAATTATGCTGAGCATGATCCAGAACTAGTGAAATCCATTGCCACTGACGTCAGTGAGTTTAAGTAGGTTCTTTCTAAACAGCCTATTGTTTATTGTGCATTACAGTTTACTTATTATTTTTTACTAATACTATTACTACCACTATTACTGTGGCTAGTGTTGCTTCTGTTAATACTACCACTACCACTGCTACTAATACTACTACTACTACCAATAATGTAATTCCCATGTAGAGGAGTTGTTTAAGGTTATCCCAGTGGTGTATAAAAAGAACTCAGATTTGCCTATGTATCAGATTTGCCTATGTATAAAAAAATATTCTTTAGGAGTTAGTTATACTACCGATGGAGATCTTTAGCTGCCATGTTTGCCTTCTAAAAATAACATTCATGCTCTGCAGTTACATGTTATTGGATAGTAGGAGTATACACTGAAACAGTCACAAGTACTTTCAAATGGAGGGAAGGATCGATCCATAATCAATTAAAAACCATTCATTTTAATGAAAAGATAATTAAAAAGGCATGTTTTAAAGCAGCCCATATCCTTCCTCTACCTCACATGTTGACGCAACCTCATGATGACCATTATTTATAAGAGACAGAAAGGGTTAAGCAGCAAATTGGCACTGCAATCTTAAATGCACTTTCTTGATTAGAGCGGATGGCCTGATTCATACATGCACCACTTGTTGACTGGCTTGCATGTGTGAATAGTTCATACAACATAACACAACTGCTGGGACATTTTAATACCACTTCAAAGCACAACACTTTTCAGTGGAGTCAGCTCTCAAACTGGTAAGTAGCCAGTCTTCAGGTGTACAATGTCCACGTGTAGAAAAGCCAAGGGACATGCACACATGTGTGAAACAGCCTGGCGTTACATCCCAGCAAGTGTATTTAGGATTACTGATTTCAGACTCAATCCACCAAGTGCTGCTCCCACAGTAGCCTCACTGAAGTAAGAATGAGTTGCTCACAGACATTGTTCCATGGACTGGAATCCCACTTCGTTCACAGCTTTAGTCTGACAGAAGTAGCTGCCTACAGTAAACAATTATGGCATTGAGTGGCATGCCCTGAATTTCCCAAGTATTTTCACAATTGCAGTGACATCTCTGCATTGAAAGGTGGTCAATTTTTACAAGTGTAAAGCACAATACAGTGGTCAATGGGGTATTGTTCCAGAAGTCAACAAAGGAAGGTACATTGAAATAAATGCAAACTTACTGCCGAAGCTTGTCTGTTCTAACAGGCAAGCATATGTCCATGTGAAGCAAACAATGAAGACCATTCTAAAATGGAAACAGCCTTGTTTTCATCAATAACAGTAAAATGTGTTGTTCAGTCTTAACAGTTTCCTATCCGTTAGTTATGGATTACCTTGGTTCAAAGCTCAGTGTGCACTGAGCTTTTGAGACCAATCTGGTCCCCTGGTCATCCCTGTCCTTTGTGCTTCCCAATGCAGCTCAAGTGGCCTTGAACATTTAAGGAAAGAGAGTGTATAAATAAATAAACAATAACCCTGTGTAGTTAGTTACACATGGCTAGTTGCACCAAAACGCGGATGGAAATGGCCGCATGTACATTCTATTAAAAGCAGGCGACATATCCAGATTCAAATCTGATTTTACCCCCACCCCCACCCCAATCCAGAGGAGGAAATTCCTTGATATGGACTGGGCTGGGCCTGATGATTTTAGGGTGACAGACTAATGTGGATATGAGGGAAACCTAGATGTGGATTAAAACCAATTTCACTAGCATTTCAAAAGTGTTTTGTTGTGGAAAGCCTGGTGTGTCAGGGATTGTTCGTATGAAAGTTTGGGAATCATGTGCACCCGCTTCACACATTAAGGTAGAAGCAAGGGGGGGAGGGCAAGAAGTGTGAGTCCCTCCTTCTCCGTTCCCAACTTCCAGGCAATTTGTGAATTGGATCTCAGATCAAGATGATATGCAGAGTTACTGCAATGCACCGTGCATTTGATCATACAGACAACCCAGTGAAAATGGTCTGAGCCTTGAATAAGTGAAAATTTATCCAATTGGATTGTTTATGGGATGGCCTCCGTGACCTATAAAGTCCTGGTGGAAGCAGGGGAGGGGATCCCATTCACATACAGGGGATTTAACATAATGCAATCGATACTTAGAAATATTACGATTTCTGTAATCTAAATTTTCCAGGCTGCTTAAAGTTGGTTTCAGTGATATTTTGGGTTCCCAAAACAAATTCTTTTGTGTTTATGTACCTGAATGCTTTAATCAATTTGTGTGTGTGTGTGTGTGTGTGTGTGTGTGTGTGTGTGTGTGACTGTGTGTGCGCGTGTGTGCAGACAACACTGTCAAAGTCCAGGTAGTTGAAATGATATACTTGAAAAGCATACTTCTCTGTCCCTGAAGGGCTCACATTATGAAAAATGATAAGGAAGTTAAGGGGGGGAGAGAGAGAGATTATATATAATATTCTCACACACATGCATATACACACAAATAGTAAAACCTGCATATTCTGGATCATGCTGCATCTCCTACTTATCCAAATTCATTGCCCTACTATAGCACCATGTCATTGTAAAAAACAACAACCCAAAATCATATAAATGTTTCATATCCAAATGTTTTGGATATTATCCAGGCCATGAATATAAAAGAGGCTGTAATATAATAATCCCTATGTTCTAGATAGATATCCATATAAATTTCATCTTCATATAACAATGCAATGCTAGTAATATATATTTATATATAGTATGTATATATAAAAGAAAGTTAACTTTCTATTTTACAAAAAGGCAATTATTTTATTATCAATATAGTTATCAGCTGCTTTTTTTTTACACCGCTGCAGTAACTAAAGGAAAGAGGAAAGGGAAAGCTTGATTAAAATAAAAAGTAGATATAAAACCCTGTGGTTTCAAGTTGGGATCCCTTGCCAAGCCTTTGACTAAATACAGTTAAATTCTTTAACTTCAAGTATGGCACTTATATAAATAAGAGCAAAGAGGCGGTGACATATATTCACAGTTAATAGCGATAAATTCTACTCCTTTGGTATATGTGTCCAAAAAAAAAAAAAAACACCTGTCGGTAAATACATGACTTGGCTGAACTTTAGATCAATCATTTGTATGCATATAGCAGGGAGCTGTGGTTTATTTATTTGTTTATGAATTTGGTAGATCACAACTAGCATAATAATGATTAAGGTCTCTGGTGTAAGTAGGCAGGCAAACAAAAAATAAATAAATGGCAAAATTATTTTCAGCACTACCGTTTCTTGTGTAGTTGGTTTTTGTACAAAAACAAGGATAGAAAAATGCTAACCATACACAGTAATCAACTGTGTGATGCTGACCATGTTAAGTCAGGCATCCATCAGATGAAGCTCATGGATGTACTAACAGGCTTTACGGTCAAATGCCTGGACAGTGCAAATCTCTCCCTCGGCTTTTATAGACATGCTTGCAATTGAATATTGCTATGACCCCCTCCCTAAACCCTCCCTCCAGAAATGGCTCCCTGGCCGTTTTTAAATATAACATTCTAGACACATTTCCCATCAGCTAGGCAATTTTTCTTGTCCTAATGACGGTTGAAAAGATGCTCCAGTCAACAAATAGCAATGCACCATTCGGGGGAGGAAATAACTGAGCTATAAGGCCAGATTGAAGTTGTTGTATAGCTGTTTCTTCATCAGTCTTTTATTTAGCACACAGTTTTGTATCTGGTTTAGAAAGTGCAGATCAAGTACCTTAACGGCTTTCTTGGTGGTTTGAGGAAATGATTGCTTCAGCAATGTCCTTTCCCTAACGCTAAAGCGCGGTAGGTCAGTGATCCCCAGCAAAGTCTTCTGGTTCTGCCACAGCCTCACACATAAGCAGAGTCACTAGACTGAGTCCTGCCAAAGTTAGGCACACTCATACGTGGCAAGTCCTTGTTTCTGATTTCATAAATGGATTTCCGTTTCGCTTGCACTCCCCTCACTGCCATTTTGATCTTTCTCCAGCCCAGGTGGTTCAGTTCGGCCAAATTGAGCACCACACAAATGCCACTCACGGCAAACATGAAGACCAAGAAGACTGTCTTCTCAGTGGGCCTGGAGACATAGCACTCCACTTCCTTAATGCAAGGATACCTGTCACATTCGTACATGGATGGGACATTGAATCCATACAGGAAATACTGTCCCACTAAAAATCCAATCTCCAGGGCATTTCTGAAGACCACCTGAATGATATAAAACCTAGAGATGCCTTCTTGCCGCCTCATCTTTGACTTGGTGGTTCTAATAGCTGGGTTGGGAATTTCCTTTACTTCCAAGCAGTCAGGTTCTGCCTCCTTGGTGGAGTTCTCAGTATTCTGCAGCACCCCATTGACAATGGTATTCTTGATCTTCTTGCTGTCGTCCCGCTTCATGGAGTCCTGATCCCTGTCCAAAGTGAGGAAGACAGTGGAGTACCTCCTTTCCCTCTGCTTGGCAGATTGGTGAACAGAATATGTTATAAAGCAGAGGCTAGGCGTGCACACCATGATGATCTGAAATACCCAGTATCTAATGTGAGAAATAGGAAATGCTTGGTCATAACATGCCTGGTTGCAGCCTGGCTGCAAGGTGTTGCACACAAACATAGTCTGCTCATCGTCGTACACAGTTTCTCCTACAATGGCCACAATAAGAATCCTGAAGATCACCACCACGGTCAGCAGAATCCTATAAAACAAAGGTTAGATGAGTGCACATTTACAGGGCAGAAGAGGAATACTGAAAAAAAGCACTACTATTTTAGAGAAAGTACCTAAACGGAGTATAGATCTGCTGGTGGCCACTAGCCAAGCTAGCCAGAAGCACAACTTCTGTGTTCAGAGACAGTGTGATTATTATTTGGTGAAACCATAAAAGTCATGATGGGTGTCATAATCTTGCTCAACTTGCTCCTGACTGGCCACAGTCAGAGATATCCGTTAGATATGCATTAGATGCCCTAGAAGGCGTTGCTGATGCCCTAGAAGGGGTTCAGCAATCTGCCTCTGTATATTCTTCCCACAAACAAGTGTAAATATTTTTATTTTCAAATACCTCTCCAGGAAATTACTTGTTATCCACACACACACACACCCCTTTTTTTCTTTCTTTTTTTGCTATTTTTATTTACACTTTCTCTGTGGCTGTGCACTAGGTTTTAGGAACCATTTTTTATTCTACATTAATTTGGGCACTTTTAAAGTAGTGGACATGATTCACAAATTTATAAAATAACCCAACCAATGCACCACCGGTCAAATCCAGCATGGCATTTCTTATATTCTTTGAACTTAAAGAGGTTGAGAAAACGCAGGCTATTTTCAATCATTATGGGGAGCTGTCCAGTGCTGATCTTGTATCTCATTCAGCCTTCTCAAACTTCTCAGCTTTTCTTGAGTGGCTTGACCAAACAAAAAACAAAAAAAAGATTGCCTAAGCAACGTGCTTATCCATATAGATGTTTACAGCATACAGAAGGAAATGCTTGCTTGGTTTATTTGAGCACAAATCTT
Source organism: Zootoca vivipara (assembly GCF_963506605.1). NCBI lineage: Eukaryota > Metazoa > Chordata > Lepidosauria > Squamata > Lacertidae > Zootoca > Zootoca vivipara. The sequence continues at coordinate 37,657,847 of NC_083276.1, forward strand.
ACTTTGGCTTATACAGGGGAGAATCTATAACCACAATGACAGTTTTAAGCAGCCAGTTGCATGCGTGTTTTTCTCCTGTACCTCAAGTGTCCGAAAACAGACGTCGGTCAAATAAAAGAGAGTGGCACCTCTCCCACTTTCTATGGTATGCAGCATATTGATCAAACCATAAATGAGAGGAGGGAAGCAAATCAAAGGTAAAGGAAGCTCACTTGTCCTTATTTTACCCTTGCATTTTGCCAGCTGCAATCACAAGCTAGATAATAATATGACTCTTTGAAAGTGACTCATTCTAAATATTATTATTATTATTACTATTATTACTATAATGCTACCTAACTGCAAACATAATCCACATCTTCTGTCTCCTTAAAATTTGCATTCAGTCATTCGCTTTTCTTTTTCAATGAATAAGCCGACGGGGGTGGGAAGGGAGGGGGGTGGATTATATAGAAGGTTAAGAGAGTCCCGTGCACTAGCAGTGAACTCTGAAACAAAGCAGAGAAGCGGTTTGGAGGGGGGGAGGGAGAGAGAGAGCGCAGTCCTGTGCGGTAGCAAGTTTGCCGAAGAAATAATTGGGAATGTCGAAGGGGGTTGGGAATGGGGGTTGCTGGGAAATCCGGTGCTTCAAGGTGTCCGGTTGGGCTGCGGATTTCTCCCCCCCCCCAACTCCCCCTTCCTGGAAGCCGGTCCCGCAGGAATCCAGGGGACTTCCTTCCAAGGCGATGCCATTTAGGATGGCGGGCAGGCAGCGAGCGAGGGAGCGCAGCGTCCCCGTGGAGCTCAGCTTCCTCCGTCGCAGGAGCCCGGCAGGGTCAAAGAGGGCGACGGGGAGGAAGGCGAGCCGGGAGCCGTCCGGGCACTTACCTCCCTATCATAGTGGAGTGCTGCTGGACGGCGGCTTCGAGGAGTCTCTCTAGGATGGTCCATTCCCCCATCGCGATTCATCGGGAGGCGAAGGCTCGGGCAGCGGCGGCGGCGGCGCAGGAGCGGCGGCGGCGGCGGCGCTCCGTTAGCCACGGCGGCGGCGGCGGAGACGCGCGTTCCCGGCCCGAGCCGCCCGGCGTGCGCAGGGAGGGACGCTGCCCCACAGCCGGCCGGGCTGCCTGGCAGGCGGGGAGGCTGCCGGGAGCCAGCCTGGGCGGCGATCGCCTGGCGCAGCGCAGCCCAGGCGGAGGTCGCCTTCAGTGTCTCGCCGCCCGCCTCCCGGCCGCCTTTAAGTAGGCTCTGCTTGCGTCACGGCCAGGTTGGAGGGGAGCAGCCGAGCGGCGGCGCCACAGCCCGAGAGGGATCGCCAAAGCCGACCCCACACAACTCCGCCGCCCCCGCCCCCGAGGACCATTCGAGCGGGCGGGGTGGGGTGGGGTGGGGTGGGCGCCCATCTTCCCCACCCCCTCACATCGACGAGAGCTGCGCCTTTGGGGAGGGGACGGGCAGAGGGATAGGGGGCCCCGACGACGCGCCTCGCCATCCAAGGAGCAAGGAGGAGGTAAAGAATAGCGCGGAGGGGACTGTGGCCTCAGGGGATCCCGGCACGCAGGCTGGCTGAGACGCCTCGCCAGCCTCCCCGGGGCCGGATCCGTGCGCCGCCTGCCTTTCTTCCGGGCGGCCGTTTCCCGGGGACTTGGCCTGCGCTGCGTCCTTGACAAGGGAAGGCGTGTGGGGAGGGAGGGAGGAAAGGAGGGACGCTTTCCTTTGCTCGTTGCCAGCCTAGCTAGACGGGAAGAGGAGGCGAGTCGAAGGCGCAGCAGCCTCCTCAGAGCCGGAAGGGAGGGGAAAGCAAGGCTGGGGCATCAGATCCCCGCAGATCAAGAGCTGACACCCCCCCCTTCCCTACCCACGGTTCCCGAGCAGGACGGACGAAGGGCCGCTGGGGACAATCGCTGCTCCGGACGCCAGGTCGGGGGGCGCCCTCGACGCCAAAGCCCCCCCCCCCCCCGCGCGCGCCTCTGCTTCCCCATGCTGGCGCGTGAGAAACCTCTCGCACGGTAAGAGCGCAAAGGCCGCCATCCTTTCCTTCGTCATCCTTGGCTCTTCGCTGCTGCAGCTCTGGCAAGAGGAGACCCGAAGAGGAAGACTCGTTGAATGCGCCCTCCTGCCCTGGGACTGGCTTGCCAAATGGAAATGCCAGTCGCCAGCACCATCTGGGCACACCTGCTGAGGCACCAGCAGCTAGGAGGATCCACTGAGGAGGTACAGCTGGGCCTGGACAGCTTGGGCCCCACTTGGTTGGAGGGGGTGCAACCTCATCTGCAACTTGCAAGTGAGGGCAGGTCCACACCATGCTTTTTAAACGGTTCCACCTCGCCCCCCAAGAATCCTGGGCTCCATAGCTTGTTATAGGGACTGAGAGTTGGGAGGAGACCCTCACAGAGCTACAGTTCCCAGTACCCTTAACAAACTACAGTTCTCAGGATTCCTGGAAGGGGGAAATCCGTGGCTGTTAAAGTGATGTAAAGGCAATAAGTGTACTTTAAATGTGTGTGGATGTGAACTGAGTGTTGGTGGCTGCAAAGAATGGCCCAATAAGCCTGGATGTCGCTGAGCCCTCTCTGCACCACACAGAGGGAGAACAGAGGTGAGCTTGAGAAGCCTCAACATCATATGGGAATAAGGCAGCTTGATCAGGCCCAAGGCCCATCTGGTCCAGCATCCTGTTCCCACAGTGGCCAAGTGGTTGCCTGTGGAAAAACCTCTCGATCTTTCCCACAATATAATGTAGGCTGGCCCATTAGGACATTGGGGCATTACCCCTCCAATCTCAGCCAATTGCCCCTCTTCTTCCTTACAACCGGGCCAAAGAGTGGCACTGCTGGTCCGCTTCCTCCTCCTTAGTCTCAGTGTTGCCTCTTGTAGAATTCAGTAGGGAGGAGAATGGGGACATTGCCTGTCATTGCCTCTGACTCCACCGACCTGTCCAGGTGTGGATACCAGCTGCTGCTGCCTTGCCTCCCTCTCCCTCTGGGAGGTTCAACTTGCTCACACCCTCTTCCTCTCTGGGCTGGGCTGCATGGACAACAGGGCCCTTCTTGCAAGGTGGTTGCTTGTGCCAACATCTCAGTTTGTTTACCATCTCCCTCTGTCTCTGGCTGGCATGGGGGGGGTGAGAGCTGAGGGCTGCACTTGCTGGGCCCAGTTTCCACTGCCATGCCACCAGGAGGGGAGAGCCAATGTGCGCTAAACTAACAAGATGGTGGGCTAGCTGCTTCCTGCACAAGCAACCACCTTGGACCATTTGCACACCTGCCTGCTCTCTCCCTCCAGGGACCTGCTGCAGAAAGAGAAACGGTAGAGCAGGTGGACAGAGCCTGCAGCTAGTGCTCTTAAATTCTCTCGCTCTCCCTCCCTCTCTCTCTCTGCAGCGCAGCGCTACAGGGCTCAGTCCCCTCACCCCACTGCCTAGAAAAAAGGGAGGAGAAAGCCACCAGCCTCTGTCTGGTGTGAGGAAACCTGGGTCCACTCAGGGGACAAGAAGGAAGCCTCCATAGGCCAGAGAGAGAGCCTGGCAGGCACGCATTTCTTCAGGTCCTCTTCCAGCTAGACTACCCACCTGCCACCTACTGTCCTGTGGGGAGGATTCAAGGAAAGAGGGACAGGGACATCATTGTCTCACCCCAGGGTGATACATCATCCACTGCCCCATGAGAAGGATTTAAATAAAAAATAAAAAATGTTACTGTTGTTTATTGTGCTTTCCAAATATGCAATTGACTGTTACTTGTAAGCCGCCTTGGTAGAATTTTTATCCTGAAAGGTAGGAGATAAATAACTGTAAGAAATAAAGTAAAATTAAGGTTCCGCTAGCTCATATCAGCTTCTCCTGTCCTGCCTCTTCACACATCACATTTTAAATATGTATTTCTAAGCATGCACATATCTGAAGAGATGCCTAAAAAGGTAAAGTATGAATTCAGTAAATATATGTTTTGCTCAATTACACTTCTCACAGAGCTGTGATTGATTGAAGTTCCCTCCTGAGTGGGCTTTCATTGGCAAACCCGGGATTGTCTCTTTGATGTGTGAAATGCTAGGGGCCAAAGAATCATTACTCAAATGGAGAGATGTTTCGCAGGTCTGCTTCCATAGTTAATATATGTGTACCTCGGCTAAGTTAGGTAGCCAAATAATATGCAAAGCACAAATATGACTCAGATGGTATCATTTCAGTGTCTTTTAATAACTTAACTTTTTTTAAAAAAAATTGAGGTTTGTGAGCTTCAAATTAGAGAATTACTCAGATAACCCTCTAATAATTATTTGCAAAGGGGGCAGTTGTCCTTACAGAAGTGCAAAATTTATTCTCACTACCAGTAAGTCATTAGTAATACAAATTCAACTAATGGTGCATTGCAAATGTCGTATTGTAAGTTTGATGTGTACATAGCATGTACATATCTACGGGAAAGTGGCCTCATTTCATAATGTACTAGAGTGATGTGACATTGTTCCTTGTTATAATGAACTCTGTGTGTGTTTGTGATTAATATATATCACAGTCAATTATAACAAAAAATAATATTGCAATACTTGTCCTTCCAGTACATTATGAAACAAGTCCACTTTTTCACAAAAATGTTTGCAGTTATTTTCCACATAACATGTACGTGTGCACCCTCCTTTATTAATTGAATTTGCACTACTAATGCATATTTGTTTTCTACATTGCCTTATTACTATTATTATTTATGGAGGAATTCAACATAGCACTAAGCAGATTGCTCCATCAGCGCAAGCCTTTCTGCTTTCCTGGTGGAATTATCTGCCCTCTCCTTTTCCCTACCCCCCTGTTCTGGGGTTCTCCCAACCTCCTGCCAGTTGGGGGGGTGCAGAGGGCACACAAGGAGAGAGGGGAAAGCCCTACAGTGCTAGTAGAAGTCCTTGTGCAAGCCTCTACTGGCAGGACTGACGCTGAGCAGTTGAATCTCCTCCTTAGATTTCTTACCCACCCTTCCTCATGAGGTCTCGCTGTGTGTCACAACTATTTAAAAACACAAACTTTTAAAAAGTTAAAACAGATTGCAGGTGAGAGAAATGGGAGAGTCATAAAAAATTGAGTCTCGGGTAGCAAAAGACCAGCATACATCTTCAGCACAGCAAAATGAAGGTTCCAGGTTCACCTCCATGGGGAGGGAATTGCACAGCTTAGAGGCTGCGGCAGATAATGCCTTCCTGTCCTCCCTCAAACTCACGAGGGCAGTGGAACTGCCAAGAAAGCCCCCTCTGTTGATCTGACCCTGAGGGTCTGGAGGGAAGAATCAGTCTTTCTGATATTTGGGGCCTAAGCCATTTAAGGTGTTAAACATGAATGTGAGCACCTTGACTTGGGCCTAGAAATGAACTGGCAACCACCTTTCTTTTCAACTAACTCTTTGAAGTCTGTAGCCACTTGGGAGAGTTTGTGGCCTTCATTACCAGTGCTATTTTTCTAGAAAAAGAGGTACCAGAACTCACCATGAATGCCTCCCTTGTTCTCTTACAATGGCATTGCCGCCCACCTGAGAGGTGCCGGAACTGAGTTTTGGTGAGTTCCAGGTGGGGGGAAAGCCCTGGTTTTACCCATCTGTCAAAGTGCAAGTAGATAAATAGGTACCACTCCAGTGGGAAGGTAAACAGTGTTTCTGTGCACTGCTCTGGTTCGCCAGAAGCGGCTTAGTCATGCTGGCCACATGACCTGGAAGCTGTACGCCGGCTCCCTCGGCCAGTAAAGCGAGATGACCGCCACAACCCCAGAGTCGTCCGCGACTGGACCTAATGGTCAGGGGTCCTTTTACCTTTTACTTCTTTATGTGGCTCTTTTACATGCTTGTGGTTTCTCAGCTGGTTCCTCGTTTCACCCATTTACCTAATAGCTCTGAACCACACACACTAACAAACATTACAAATGAGTAAGTTACAGCTGGAAAGAAATGAGGAAAATCAAGTCTAACAGCTTGCCGCAAAGGCACAAAATCAAAATTTCATGAGTTCTGAAAACCAGAAGTGGCAGATTATACTGTAACCAGCGCACCTTGAACTCTACATGCCGGTTCCTACGCCATCGAGTGAATGACTTTTAATGCATAGCCTTGGAGTAATTAAACTTTATGGAACCTAAGGGAAGGCCTTTCCAAAAAAAATATCTCAGATCTTTATAGCTTTAACGATTAGAAGAATTTAATGTGCATTTTACAATACCTGTCATAATTAAAATCCCATATCTGCGCTACATCAATGCACCAATATACCAGTTCATTAACTTCATTAATTGAAAAGGTTTCCCTTTTAAAAATGTGCTGCTGTGGATTGGCTGGAGTGTGTGCAAGTAGACAAAAGGGGGGAATGAGTCTGTTGCAAATTAGGCATTGGAGTGAGGGTGTGTTCCTGGGCATGAGGCGGCATTAAACAGACCAACTGCCATATGGGTATCTGTGTATCTGAAGAAGTGTGCATGCACACAAAAGCTTATACCAGAACAAACTTAGTTGGTCTATAAGGTGCTACTGGACAATTTTTTATTTTATTTTTTTTACATATGGGTGGCAGTGGAAATACTAAGAGAGACAGAGCACAGTGGCTGAGTCATTACTGGCATCAGGGCACCCACAGGGCACCTCTGACTGGCAATAATGGCCAAGCCATGCAGGAGCATAGTCTTGTAGCTGGTCTTGAATGTCACTTTCTAACCATGAAGTATTTAGTTTTCTATCATTCTTAGGGGAATCAGTGCCTTTTCACTTGTTCATAATCCTGGGCGGAATTAAGCCCCCCAAATGGTATAGGTCACTCTTATGTCTCTCATAAGAGCTTCAGGTGAAGAGTGGGTTATAAATGCTTTTAAAAAGAAAGAATGAATAAATAAATCTATCAGACGTGCTTGTGGTTTTCTCCTTTCAGATGTGGAATCCATTCCATGTATATGAGGGTTTGTATGCATAAAACTTCTAGGTTGGAGCAAGACAAGGTGCAAGTTCTACATAGCACAGCTACGGAAGCCAGACTAGGTTCAGTTTCCCCACTTTGTCATGAAGCTCAACATTGCTCAGCCCAACCTAGCTCAGATGGTTGTGTGAAGATAAAATTGGGGCAAGGTGAGAACCTTGAATTCCTTGGGAGAAAGGGAGGGTATAGATGTGAATGAAGAAAATTAGAGAAAGTACAGTAGGAGTTCCTCCTCAATGTCCATGAAATGAAATGAAATGCGACCTCTTCCAAATATATGTTTTAAAAACCTCTTTAAGAGTCCCTCCATTTCCTTGAACACAAGGAAAGTGATCCACCTCTCAGACCCCTCCAAAAAAATTAGGGGGAAGGGGGTGGCAGCCTCCTCTGCTTCTCAAGTGGTTGTGGGCTTCCTTGGGAAGCATCCCTGTTGGCCACACTGTAGGATCGATGTGGGAGGGTGGACTGGATAGAAGCTCTTGATTCTTGAAAGCTTCATAACTAATTCATAATAATTGTACAGTTTTAGAAATAGGTTTGCTGCTTTTTGCTTGTTGCAGTTTGTAGTCCATTGTATCTTAGAAAACTTTCGGTTGTGAAGCAGTTTATTAATCTGTAAATAAATAAAAAGAACCATGTTAATTTTTTTTAAAAAAAAACTTTTAATCACATGGAACTGAGACTCACAACTTGGCTAGAGACATTCAGCTTATGATGTGGCCTTCCTGGATAAGTTGTGTACTCTTGCTTGTCATTCTACATCAAACACATCCTTACTGCCTAAATCAGTTCAATTCCTAATTAAAATCAGTTCAAAGGCAGTGGCGTAGCAAGGGGGGCGATGGGGGCGGGTCGCCCCAGGTGCCACCCTGGAGGGAGGGTGACACTCGGTGCCCCCCACTGGGGAACATTTTTTTTTATTTTCTGTTGCATGAGATTTTTCAACTGTTCTTATATGTTCTTTCAATGCTGATTTCATATCTGAAGTCAGTTTTGTTCTGTAAGCTCTAGGGTATTTTGCAATTCATGTTTTTCACTTTTCACCAGAGCCAAAACCAGAGCCAGAGTTGCATTGGGTTGGGGTGACATAAAAATTCCGCACCGGGTACCACCTGGGTTTGCTACGCCTTTGTTCAAAGGCATGTATGTGTGTGTGTGATAACATGGTTCAAACACATCCATAGGAGCGCCATATTGGCTCTGCCAATGTATTTGCATTCAGCCTTCCTCTCTCCTTCCTAAGAAACAACAGCAACTCATCTGTTGGGAGGTCAGATGAGTGCCACCACACCAATCCGCTACGGCTAGTCCAGCCTCCAGTGCTCTATAAGTTTATGATTGTCTCTTAAATCATTGGCGTACATTCTGCGAGGACTTGGTTTAAGTTTGAATGCATCTGAAATCCACAATAAAATGGGAATCAGACTGCCCTGCTCTGCAAGCTGCCAAGGTGAAAATAAGGGACTGGGAAAGGTGTAAGGCATGTGGCAGAACGGAAGTGTCAGTAAGCTCTCCATGAGGATTTAGCAGCCTAAGAGCTCAAAGTTCTCCAACCTGCTGTGCTGTCCAGAATGTGTGCTTTGCTGAATGTGGCACTTTTGTCAGTAAATCAGCCTACATTTTATTCACAATCCTCTAGGATTAAGGTTAGCTTGATCTTCTCTGGCTTACAATGATCTGTTTCTTAATGAAGCAGCAATATTGTTTGCAGGGTCAAAGCAGTCCCTTTTAACATTTTATCAATTGTACTCATGCTGTTTAAAAGTCAAATCCTCCTCTGGTAAAGAAAAGGACTGTGTGAGTGTGTGTGCATGTGTGCACACACACACCAAATTTGTGTTCCTTCCCACATATCCCGAAGAAAGTGTATGTTTTGAATGTTTGTGATTCACAGAGGATGCCCAAGGGATTAATGATTATTTCTTTTTAGTTTGGATGCCAATGAGAGGTTGCTTTGTCTCTAAGGAGTTATGGGTCAACCTGCTTCAGAGATCTGGCTTATTTATGTTACCTTCATCAAACAGCCCTGTTTAGGGAAGTTTTTAATGTTTGATGTTTTATTGTATTTTTAATATTTTTTTGGAAGCTGCCCAGAGTAGCTGGGGAAACCCAGCCAGATGGGCAGGGTATAAATAAGAATTATTATTATTATTATTATTATTATTATTATTATTAACAATTTTAGCCAAAGAGCAGCCAGAAAACCACAGCTGAAGATTCCCCCAACTAATGATGTCAGAATGAGAGCAGATCTCATAGAATGAATGAATGAATTTTCCAAAGCACTGACATGAACATTTATTTCCCCCAAATTTCACACATAATTGGCACCTTAAGTTGTTTGTGGTTCTTATGCCATGGAGAGGCTTATATACAAGGAAAGCTGTGAGTGAAGCACAGTGTCCTTTGATGTCGAGCATCACTGGTATTTGAGTGATCCAACATTGCAACGCTAAGCTGTTTGTAGCTTTGAATATGAGTGGGCTTTGTAGAAAATGAGAAAATCAGAATCTCTCTCTTGCACACATGCAGAACCTCAAACGGCAGCACGGGATCTTTTCCAAAGTATTCTGATTTTGTGTAATGATTTCAAGTATTACAGTTTTTGGAATCACAGGTGTGTCAGAAAGTGAGTCCTAGGAACTGGACATGACAGGATTCTTCTGGGCACCTTAAAAGTTTGTTAGCCTACCCTACCATCAAGGCTGTAATAAAAGGTACTAGAGATCCTTCAGTCTTCTGTATTTACATCAAAGGGGAAAGGAAACCCCAAACATGCACAGGGAAATTCCATATGTGCAGAAGCTCTGTGTGTGCAAGCACATGGAGTGTCCATGGGGCTCTAGGTCAAAACAAATGACTTTAACCTCCCAAATGTCTAACAGCTGCAATTTATAAAAGTCATAGGATGTTATTCCTTTGTTATAAACATCTGCTGGACCCAAAATGCTTTATTTCAATTTTACCCCCTCTGTTTGCAGTTATTTAGCACTTTGTGAAAGGGTACAAACCCTTTCTTTCCTTATCCTGTGTAATTGCACTTGGGTGCTTTAAAATAGCACTTCCAAGTGCAAGACATGAAGTGTTCTGATGAACTTTCCTTCAAAGACTAATGCTAGCAGCTTTGCAGACAGTGTTTGGTTTAATCCACAACAGCTAAATAATTAGCTGCTGAACTGAAAACACCCATCTAAGATCTCAAAACCATCTGCTCTGCTGTGTTTTCATCTGGTGCCTGCGTGTGTATTAATGACATGATTGCATCAGATTGTACCTTTTATTCATAAAATCATATGAGGACATCTGCTGCTATCTGTGGGATTTCAGTTTTTGAAGAGAGTACATTTCACAACACACAGTGTTTCAATGCACATTGTTACTTACCTTGTAGAGGACCTGAGCAATTTATTCTGTACTTGTAAACTCTACTCTTGCACACTAATGAGCTTTGAAGAACCTGAGCTGATAGCTCACAAATGAACTGTTGGCAACAGTTGCATTAACCTTTGCAACATCGGAGCTATTAGTAGAGAGAGGGGAGAAATCTGATTCAGTTTGCACTTAAAGACAAATTTACCTAATTCACACTTTCTGAAACAATATGAAGACCAACACTCAACCATCCTTTGAAATGTGTGTATAATTTTGCAATGCAATTCTCCAGACAACAATATGTACAAAAATGCACATATGGGGTGAAGTACGCATAACCTTAGTTAAAATAACCTACAAAAATGCATTATATTAGTGGAACTAGTGCAAAAATGTGTAGATAGGAGAAATGTGCACTAAAATACTAAAGATTATTCGTGACGGCTGGGAAAAAAATGAAATTTCAAATAGATATGGGAATGTGGGGAACTGAATTTAAGACTAGAAAAAATGAGAAATAGAGGCAGGGCTGGTTCATCCACAAGGTAGACTGATGCCACTGCCCTAGGTGGCCAAATTCAGGGGACGCCTCCGGGGGTGCTCTCCCTCTACCACTGCTGCCATAGAAGGAAAGAGAAGAGGCAGCTGTGGCTTCCAGGTTCTGGCGAGATTGTGTGAAAGCCCTGCGAGATCATGCAGAGGCCTCCGAACGATCTGTCACGGCTTTCGTGAAATCTCGCCGGAACTGCAGCTGTGCAACACCAGTAAGCACAGCTTTGACGGCGGAAGCAAGGGAGGCGGGCAACATGCAGTGTGTGAGCAGGGCAGAACCTTCCCGTTTAACCTCAGTCGGCAAAATGGGACTTGCTTGCCCTGGCCCCAGATGGCTTTGGGCCACTCAACCTGGGCTGTAGCAATCCGAGCCTGTCTCAACTTGACTCAAACGACGCCCCTATCCCTCCAAATAGGCCCGAATCTGGTGCACAGTCCTCAGAAATAATCCCATGTGTCATGAAATACTATTTTAAAAGGGATATTGTAATATTGAAATCAGCTCTGAGTGCTCACTGGAAGGACAGATCCTGAAGTTGAGGCTCCAATACTTTGGCCACCTCATGAAAGGGGAAACTCCCTGGAAAAGACCCTGATGTTGGGAAAGATGGAGGGCACTAGGAGAAGGGGACGACAGAGGATGAGATGGTTGGACAGTGTTCTCAAAGCTACGAACATGAGTCTGACCAAACTGTGGGAGGCAGTGGAAGATAGGAGTGCCTGGCGTGCTCTGGTCCATGGGGTCACGAAGAGTCGGACACGACTAAACAACTAAACAACAACATTGTAATAGCGATAAAGCATCTGTAATACTTACTGCTTTGACATATGGAACAACTAACTCTTTTTATTTCACTTTGATGGACCTCTCTCTCTCAGCATTGAGCTGAGAAAGCACAGTGAAATGTGAGAAGACACGTTGGGATATTTCAGTATGAATTCGTTCACACACAGCATTGCTTTTGGACCTAGCGCAATGCCCTGTCTCCTTTTGTCTTCATTCAAATGCTGAATCTTGTACATGCTCCAGGCAGTTCTTACTTCAATATGCTGATTTAGGGCAGTGCTTCTTTCCCTTGGTTTGATGGTAACACTACCATATGTCTTGGGTATTCCTGGTGCCCTCTCCTCTACCCCCACATCTCTCTTATCACCAGTCTCAGGAGAAGAATTCACATTACATTAAATTGCAAGGCAGTGCTGAAGCAGTCCGTTGAAATTACTAGAGCCACACTGCAACTGATTTGAAAGTGAAACATCTGTGATGAACAAGGAGGGTGGAAATCAGCAGCTCAGTAGGGGACTCGGTTTTCATTTTATTTTTAAATCTCTATGCTGTTCGAGGCCCTGGGGGGTGGAATTCTGCAATTCAAATGTAAAGGAGCAGAAAAAATGTCTATTTATTTCAAATGAAATATATGTAACCCTGAAACACATGTACAGTATTTTGGGGTATGTGCACGAAATGATGTTTGACGGACGGAAATAAAAGGAGTGTGTGCCTTTAGCTGGGGCTAAGCGCATGATTTCATCCATAATCCCTGTTTGGCTAAATGATTGTTGTTTGGTAGATAATTGGCTGTCAGGCTCTTTAATAGAGAGGAAAATCTCTAAATTGGTGGCTGCGGTAGATGCAATTCCCCCTAGGAAAGCATTTCACTTAAATTGGGGCTGGTGGATTTTTATTCTTGTATTTCTGTGAGGGTTTTTCTTTTTAACAGAGCTCGATCATATTTCATATATTTCACGGTTTAATTCTATTGGATCGCACTTTCACCTTGCTTTTTCTCACTCAGTTAACTGAGAAACTTATTTGACTGGGTAAGAAAACAAATTTCAGTAGCTGAACAGATTTGGCCACCTAGCTTGTGTGTTCACATCTGAGCTTTCCAGGAGGAAGGACACAGACAATCACTCCTTGCACCTTCTTCTCCTGGGGCACACATCCTCTGTGCATGGGTGCAACAATGCAAAAAAATTGAGTGAGTGAGAATTGAGGTATCTTTATAACTAGAATAGCAGTCTGCAAGGGCTCCTTTTCACCCCTTTAGATGGAAAACTGGAGACCTTCCCATTTAGCAGCTGTGCCCTGGGAAACAAACACATGTCATTTGTTGAAACATTTCTTCTGGTTTAGAACTACTGGCTGGTAATAACTTCAGCCAACCATTTCAAGAGGTGAGTTACAGACATCCCCGTGATCATATGTTCTATCATAAGAAAACACACCAGGTGGCCATTTCAGATATAAGGTCAAAGTGTTTAATTAGTGAACTCACAGTGGGTTTGGTGGGAGGCAAAGAGCTACAGCCTTCAGGTCCAGCCTTTCCCTAAGACCATAAGATAAGTCCTGCAGGATCAGGTCAAAGGCCCGTCCAGTCCAGCATCCTGTTCTCACAGTGGCCAACAAGATGCTTATGGGAAGCCTGCAAAATAGAATCATAGAATTGTAGAGTTGGAAGGGACCCTGAGGGTCATCTAGTCCAACCCCTTGCAATCTCAGCTAAAGCATCCATGGCAGATGGTTATCCAACCTCTGCTTAAAAACCTCCAAGGAAGGAGAGTCCAACACCTTCCAAGGGAGTCCACTGCACTGTCAAACAGTTCTTACCATCAGCATATTTTTCCTGATGTTCAGTCAGAATCTCATTTCTTGTAACTTGAACCCATCGGTTTGAGTCCTACCCTCCAAAGCAGGAGAAAACAAGCTTGCTCCATCTTCCAGCCCTTAAGATATTTGAAGACGGCTATCACATCTGCTCTCAGTCTCCTCTTTCCCAGGCTAAACATACCCAGCTCCTTCAAGCACTCCTCATAAGACTTGGTTTCCAGACCCTTTATCATCCTAGTCACACTCATCTGCCCCTGTTTTATGCTGGTCTTAATGCAACACTTGAGAGAAGGGAGACAGAAGACTATTTTCAACCCCTGCCTATGATAGAAGTTTGACAGAAGCCCTGATTTCCTAATGTAACAGTGCAAAACATGCTGTTTAGCATCTTTCATGTATTTTCCTTGAAGGCCAGCTCTGTTACGTACAACTGGTGTTCAAAGCTACCCTGTTTTGTAGCAGAGTGGCCCATATAATCTTGTATATGGGTTGCTTGGAGGCTGAATTCATTTACACATTTCCAATGCAAATGTGTCCTCAATTTTTTAGCTGACTGATGAATTCCTTGCTTTGGATATAGAAACTTTCCATTTTAGATGGCTTTGAGGTCTTCCACACTTCTCTATAAGAAACCAGCAACTCCTAATTTATGACAAAAAATAGTTGAGCTGTGGATTCTATTTTTTTTTTTAAAAAATGAACACAATCACTCTCCTGATACGCCCCCTCCTGGCAAACCAATTATCTGTCCAGTGGTACTTGTATTGTTCTCAAACCTGGTTGTCAGATTAATTTGTTGTTGTTGTTGTTTAGTCGTTTAGTCGTGTCCGACTCTTTGTGACCCCATGGACCATAGCACGCCAGGCACTCCTGTCTTCCACTGCCTCCCACAGTTTGGTCAGACTCATGTTCGTAGCTTCGAGAACACTGTCCAACCATCTCATCCTCTGTCGTCCCCTTCTCCTAGTGCCCTCAATCTTTCCCAACATCAGGGTCTTTTCCAGGGAGTCTTCTCTTCTCATGAGGTGGCCAAAGTATTGGAGCCCCGGCTTCAAGATCTGTCCTTCCAGTGAGCACTCAGGGCTGATTTCCTTCAGAAGGGATAGGTTTGATCTTCTTGCAGTCCATCTGAAGAGTCTCCTCCAGCACCATAATTCAAAAGCATCAATTCTTCTTTATGGTCCAGCTCTCACTTCCATAGTTACTGTTATTTATTTATTTACATTTATATTTTGCATTTATTCTGTCTTGGTATCTTAGGAGTCTAGGACAGGGTGCATGTGGTTCCCTGATTGTCTCCCAATCAGGAGACAAAGCTGGTTAGTGTCATCAAGATGGATCACAGCCTGGGACTAACCAATGATGAAACGACAAGGGATAAATGTCAACCTTTGGCCACTTCTCTATGTCTCTGACACTTAGAAACTTAAGAAACATTCATGGCATCTATTACGCCTCTTTCCAGATGTTCATTGAATGTGTGGAGGGAAGGGCAGTGAGACTGCGGCAGAAGTCCCTGTGAATTCCTTTTGAAGAGCTCCATAGATAGACCTGTGGACTGACTTTCAGTTGTAAATAGGTAGGGCCTATGGATTCTTTCAAAACAAAAGCACATAGGTTGGGAGGGGGTTGCCACCACAAACCCACTCCTTCCCCCCAAGTGCATTCATTAAACATCTGAAGGGGGCTTCGGGAAATTATTTTAATATATTTAAATTCTAACAATTTAAGAAGGAAGGTGGTGGAAAGGCATTGTATGGTTCCTGAAGGGAAGCATTTGTTTTCATTGTTTCGCATTACTACTGAGACAAGCCCAATGGAACAACCTTATAGGATGCATTGTGACAAAGTAGGGGACCCCCAGGATATACTCCCCAGTCGTTTCCTATCATGTCTACATACGGAAACCAACTTTGAAAATAGTTCCCAATTTTATCTAAGGTACAAAATCTCCTGTGCATTTAAAGAGAAGGGCATGATTTGTTCATACAAATATTATTGATGAAATTATAGTATTCCTGGGGGAAAGAGCATCATTCATTCAGATCCTTTTTACAAAAAAATACATGGGATGTGGCTGCCCACCTGCTGCATCCCAGAGTGCTTTTCTTATTGTCCTCATGTGTTTTTTTCAGACCTGATTTGAGGTTGGGCTTTTTTACTTGTTTTGCTTAAATTAGCTAAGATGAGTTATTATTCAGTCTGAAGACACTCAAAGCACTCAAAAACAATAGAGATGCAAACAAACAAAAACCATTATAAAAACTATACAGTCGTACCTTGGAAGTCGAACGGAATCCGTTCTGGAAGTCTGTTCAACTTCAAAAATGTTCAGAAACCAAAGTGCAGCTTCTGATTGGCTGCAGGAAGTTCCTGCAGCCAATTGGAAGCTGTGGGAGCCCATAGGACGTTTGGATTCCAAAGAACGTTTGCAATTCGGGACACTCACTTCGGGTTTTCAACATTCGGGAGCCAAAACATCCAAGTACCAAAGCATTTGGGATCTAAGGTATGGCGGTACAATTAGAAACAGCAGCAGATAAAATAGTATGTTAAAAGCCAAAGCACAGTGTGAAGACTAGGGAAAGGACCAAGGAACCACAAATCAAAAGTCCCCCCCCCCCAAAAGGCAGCAAGTGCTAAGAGAGAAGAAGACCAATATGGATCTCCAAGGGGAGCGAGTTTCACAGTCTTGGTGCCATCACTGAAATGACCCAATCTTTCATATCCATTTGTCCAATGTCACACAAGGATGGGACCAAGAGCAGGGCTTCTGAATCTGACCAAGAGAGGAACTCATGAAAGGGCAAAAGGTTCCTAAGCTGACTTGCCCCTAAGCCATGTATGTTTAAAAAACTAAAATCAACACTTTTAGCTAAGCCCAGAAATGAATAGTATGCATTGATAATTGGGTCTTATCCCAGTTTTCACACCACAAAATGATAAAGGGTTCTTGTAGGATGCACCATGCACCCATCTTTCATAAATATGTATAACCAGGTTCATCCACTAAGACAGGGTGACAATGCCTCCAATTTTCGGCCAACTCTGGCAGAAAATTAAAAAGTTAGAGACTTTTTCTTTCCTTGGAAAATAAAATTTAAAGGTTCCCTGCCCACACAAAAACAATTGATGGATGTGGAGACTCAATCCACTCTGAAGGGGCTCTTTGCCTGAAAATCTCACCTATTTATGTGGAAAGGAAAGGAAAATATGGCCATTTTGGATTCCTTATTAGAGTCATTGGGGACACAACAGAGCTTGGATTTAACAGATAAAATCTGAACCTGAATGGAATTGGAACACACAGCTGATCTGACACAAACTAAGCTGCTTCTAAAGACTGCAGATACAAGGCAAATATTGTGGTTGCTGCACACGCCATACCACAGCCTGAATCCCATGGAAAATACCAAGCTATGGAGCACGTGTATTTTATGCTGGCTTGGTCATGTCCACAGAATGGAAGTTGCCAGGATCCCCAAGGATGTGCTCTACAGGAAGCTGGCTTCAGGCACCAGGCCCATTGGCAGACCAAATCTGTGTTACAAAGATGTCTGCAAATGTGACATGAAGTCTGGCAACATCACCCCCACTGTGTGGGAATCCCTTACAGATGTCTGCAGTGCCTGGAGACAGACAGTCAGATTGTGCATCTATGACAGTGACCAGAGGAAGAATGACCACTGGGAGGAGCACAGAAAGAAGAAATGCCATGGTACACCTGCATCAGCACAATCAGACACTTTCAGCTGCCCCAGCTGCAATGAAACATGTCTCTCCCATATTGGTCTCTACAACCACAACAGGTGCATTAATTCTCCAACAGTTTGACTTCACCCCTGAAGGCACACCCTTCCACTGTCTCCCAAGACAGACTGATGCCAGCTGAGCAACTGGTGCATTTTATCTCATTTTTACAGTTTTGCCATTTCTTTGGGAAGAGTGGCATGTGCATATTTATAAATAAATGAATGCCGTAAATGAATTTTTGTCTTATCTGTATCCTAGTTGTGCACTGTTCTCCTAACCCAAACAATTCAATGGAACTGAAATAACCCACCACCTTCGGACCAGCCTGCCTAATCTCCATGTTGTCCAGCCACAGTACGTCAGTGTGTTTACTTAGTGCTGCTTAAGGCTGCAGGCAGGGGAGAATGGGAAGCTTGGAGCTGAGAGCACATTGAGAGTTGAGGAGCTGCTGCGAGCTTTGTCATTAGGTAGAAAATGCAGCATGACAGACGTTATCAGGGCTTCCAAGGAAAGGCAGCCACAGTGCCACAAATGTGCCTTAAGATTTCCCTTTCCCTTACCTTTCTCCTAGCAATGGACAGAATTCCCAGGGCAATGATTAAGCTAATGTGCTATGAATAACATAGCTGGAGAGAGGCTACTGCTGAATAAGAATAAATTCTTCATGCCAGATACATCAGAGAAATGTCCGGCCTGCTCCAACATTTCTCCACCTGTAGCAGCTTTACAGAACAGAATCCCATAGCTTTTCCAGCATTCTGCTCAATGGAGAACTTCAGTGGTTTACAGCTAGGAGAAGAGAGATCTGTAGTACTATAGACTTCTTCGTGGATCACTGCCTTGTCGTGGCGAAGGGGCTTGAATAACTCAGAGAAGCTATGAGCTATGCCGTGCAGGGCCACCCAAGATGGACAGGTCATAGTGGAGAGTTTTGACTAAACGTGATCCACCTGGAGCAGGAACTGGCAAGCCACTCCAATATCCCTGCCAAGAAAACCCCATGGACAAAGACAACAGGCATATAAAAGATGACACTGGAAGATGATGGTTGGACAGTGTTCTCAAAGCTACGAACATGAGTCTGACCAAACTGCGGGAGGCAGTGGAAGACAGGAGTGCCTGGCGTGCTCTGGTCCATGGGGTCACGAAGAGTCGGACACGACTAAACGACTAAACGACTAAACAACAACAACAACAGTACTTGAGATGCCTTCTAAAGGTCTGGTAATTGTTGTTCTCTTTGACCTCAGGTGGGAGGGCATTCCACAGGGTGGGTGCCACTACCGAGAAGGCCCTCTGCCTGGTTCCCTGTAACTTGGCTTCTCGTAGCGAGGGAACCGCCAGAAGGCCCTCAGCGCTGGACCTGAGTGTCTGGGCAGAATATTTGGGATATTGTAGGGGGGGGGTGCAGGCTGTAGCAGTCCTGGGTATAGCCTATGCAAATGAGCCTGGATGGGCTGGTTGAATGTAAGTCATTATGAAAATATTGACAGTCCATATAGCAGCTCAAGAGGAATCCCTCATGTCTGTGCAAAACTGGTGACCAAGTGATGGGGAGGGCTCTGAGGAAGGAGGTCTGGGTTTTAAAACAAGGTGTGCTGGGCAGAAGAGGAGGGGAACAAAGATGAGTCCTCCATGAACTGATGGAGAGGCCAGAACGCCATGTGTGGTCTGGAAAGACAGGACTATCTTGGCAGGCTGGCTGAAGGCAGGCTTAGGAGAGATGCCTTGGACTCCAGTGCTGCACTGCTGTGGGGAACAAGCCCCTCTTGGGATGACCATGCTGTAAGATCTGGACTCCCTACATCTAAATTCAGGTGTAAATGTGTGAATAAATCATATTTCTTAAAGCTATGACAGCCCCTGCTAAGCCTTGATTCTCAATGGAAACATGAGCTCCTGGAACCCCCTGGAATCTTTATACCACTCTGCTGAGGTTGGCACCCGGCCTTTGCAACAACAACAATAATAATTCCAAATTTCACACACACACCTGTGTTTTACTAACATTTAAAGGGATAGTAGATCTGATTGCTGATCTCTGTAATCATCTCCAGTTCACCCTCAGCTCATTTCAAAGGCCTCTCCGTCCCTAAGACTGATGGTGTCTCTAGGTGAAACTCTACTGATGGCTGCTAAAACATTTGTGTGCTGTCCCTTGTAATCCCAACAGATTGTGAGTCTAACATGCGGAACAGGAGTGCAGCAACTGTGATTAAAAACAGTATATAAACTGTTGAAAAGCATAAATAAATAGCCAGGCCTTTCACCTTCTACTTTTGCTATTTTAATAGCACCCACAGTGGGGTGGAGAATTTCCTGGCCTGGTGCCAGACAGGAATAAGCACTGGGCTTTAAAAGCACCAATAACATTTTGTTTAAAATTGTAACTACTCCAGACGTTTGCTTCAGCACATACAAGCTTTGCAGTTGTTTCTTTCAGGGTTTGGCATAGGCTTGAGAAGGTAGGGGCAGGCAAGTTGTCAGAAGAGATTAGTGTTTTCCTTTGCTCTGTCTTGCCCAAAGAAAATAATTGATGGGTATTTGAAGGATTAAGAAATCAACCCAATTTATTATAAATAACTCTCTGATCATATTAACATAACAGAATTGGGTTTGCTGAGCAGTGCTTAAGCTTTCAATGCTTAGATTACACTGAGCTTTACTGGGGGAGAAAAATTTCCAAATCTAGTGATTTAATGCAAAACAGATTGTCACTCCTGTCCTATATGTTTTATTTACCCCAGGCTACTGCTTTTCAAATATTAGCATCAAATATTTATCTGTTCAAGTTTCAAAAGGAAAGCAAAAATACATAGACAGATTGAATTAATAGGAAGAAGCTGAGCTTCTTGTTCCACCAAACAGGATCACTCTGGAGGACAATGATGTCTTCAACGCTAAGTGCCACAAATATATATATATTACTAATCAGGTTTTGGATGTCCACACAAAAGAAAACAGCCTAAAGAGCATATTTAGCTTGCAAATCCCAGATCATGTTTATTTATAAAGCAATAAATATTCAAAGAAGCACAAATAAATTGCACGGGTGTGTGTAAACAAACTGTACAATAACTGAACCAAGTTCAGGAAGGATTACTGGAAAAAAAAGACTTCAAGAAGCATGTTGTCATCCTGAGTGGGAGATGAGTGGAGGGGGAGGGCGGGGAGATGCTTAGAAGCACTTGCGGTGGACAATTGATGGGCCAGCTTCATCATACTCCTGTTTGCTGATCCACATCTGCTGGAAAGTTGAAAGAGATGCTAAGATGGAACCACCTATCCAGACAGAGTACTTCCTCTCAGGAGGGGCAATGATCTAAAGAGAGGGAAAGAAGCAAGATTCTCAGTTTCCAGGCAATAGAACTGCTTGCACCATTGTTTCTGCTGTCCCATAAGACATCGACACACAACGTTCATACACATTTTCAGATTTGGGTAAAGCTGAAATTGCTCTGTTACCTTACTCTGACTCTGACTTTCAGTTTGGAACATGAAAGATGTGCTCACCTTGATTTTCATGGTGCTGGGAGCCAAAGCGGTAATTTCTTTCTGCATACGATCTGCAATACCAGGGTACATGGTGGTGCCACCTGACAGTACATTGTTCGCATAGAGATCTTTACGTATGTCAATGTCACACTTCATGATGCTGTTGTAAGTGGTTTCATGAATGCCAGCAGATTCCATGCCTTAGGAAGAAAATAAAATGTGTAGTCATTGAATGACGAAGGTAGAGGAGATTTTATGAAACACTGTTCGTAAGCAGAAAGCTACAAAAGCAAACTGAAAATGCAAAAAGCCATTTGCTCATCAATAATTTGCCATAAAATTGGGTAAATTTTTTTTAAAAAAATCCTAATATCTGGGTTAATAAATAAGGTATGAAAGGAGAGGAGGCAGGTGGGATAGAGAAGAAGAAGAAGAAGAAGAAGAAGAAGAAGAAGAAGAAGAAGAAGAAGAAGAAGAAGAAGAAGAAGAAGAAGAAGAAGAAGAAGAAGAAGGAGGAGGGAGGAGGAGGAGGAAGAGGCAGAAGAAGAAAGGTTCAAAATGTGGCATAATGCCAGTCATACCACAGAATTGTAGCTTGTTCAGAACGTCACAGGTGTCACTGTGTGACATTTGGCTATATATATGGGGGCTGTGGAAACACAATCACTGTGTTCACAGAAATGGTTGTTTATTGTGTTGAACTGATTCGTTTTTACATTTCTCAAGTCAACTTTAGCACACCAAAGCTTTAAAGCAACTTTCCAGGGAATGTTTGCATGAACGGAAAAAAAAGTGCTGTATGAACTGTTTTTGTGTCAGCATGTTAGATGGATATGCACAGCACATGTCCTCATAAATTTATACACAGCACAGTATTTTTTTAATGACTGGGCTAATTTGATTTGACATGATGCAATGTAAGACTGATAGCCCACCTGGCGAGAACTTCAAGGCACAGTGGGTTATGCTAGCAATTGCATTTGAAAGTGGAAAAATGCAGAGCCTGTGTTTATGAAGGCGACAGATGATGAAGGTATGAGCAGGAGCTTAGCTGTGAGCATGGGGAGAAAATACATCAGAAGTAAGAATTTACGGGTTACGTTCCAATGTATTAGTTGACAGGTGGCTGCTTAAAGTGAACTGAAACTTGATCCTTAACGAAACGGCAGCTGACGAGCAGCTGCATTCAAACACACAAAACTTATCCTGTGCTATAAACACTTGCTGCATCCATCAGGTTTATTTGGCAGAACAAGGGGTGATTACTATCTCAATCAAATCAAAGGTTGGTTTTAGGAAATAGGAATCTACCCCAGCCTTTCTGGAGCTTCAAGTTATCTTTGGAGCATTTACAGGGTGCAGTTCTCGGGCACTGCTGCTGTAGTAGCATCTCCACTCATTTCAACAGATCTTATGCAGAGTTGTCCCTGCAAACTCTATTGAGGTGCAAGGAGGTAAAACCTCTGTAACGCTGGGTGCATCATGTCCTTTGTCTAAGGTATATAAGCCCTCAGAACTATGGCTCAAATAAAACTCACAAATGCAGTTAATCAAAACCACAACGACAAGCTACTAGCACACAGTCTTTCCTCAAGCATATTACTTTCCTTTATTTGAAACTCGTCACTTTGATGTTACTACCGTAACATACTGGATCTGGCATAATCTGCAATGCCATTCTATATTTAATAAATCATTGCTGCTGCTGCTGCTGGGCACTGGAAGGGTCAACAATAAATTAGCCATGGAGACAAGTTTCTGCAAGACCAGATGACCTGCTCTTTATTGCGTTCAAGATTAAATATATATATTTGAGGAGCATTTATTGTGATTATTTTCTTTTGTTGAACATCGCAATGTGATTGACACCCGACAGCCACTCTTGTCTCTAAACAATGTGCCTTTGGCATTCATGCCTGCGACACAAGCACATCTAATAGTGCGTGGCAATAGACATTCGGCACATAAAAAACTAGGGAGCTAGTCAGATATGTAGATGCTCCTAATGGATGTCTCCTCACCCCTCCCAAACACCCCTAGTGTAATTAGTCATTTTGCTGATGGAGAGAAGCCTCACACGGCTGGATAATTTAATTTAATTAACTGAGAAGAATAACCAAGAGGATAAAGTTATTAGACCTCAGACGCACATGTTTGTTGGACTAGAGGCAGTAATTCTTCAGGATACACATGTCTCCTCCCCCCCCCAAAAAAGAGCAAACTCAACAAATGAGGATTTTTGCTGTGTGGTGAGAACATGTGCCAAAAAAAAAGGAATGCAGCAGCAGCTGACAGCCAGTTCCAACGCTACATTTTACTCCTTTAGTGTCACAGTTTGCTAGACACTGTCTAAACAAAGCAATCCCGCTCCTTAGACTTTGTTATCACTTGCTAAATACGATAAAGCTTCCCCTAGACTGGTCCTCAATCATCAACAGGGCTCACAGTGGAGACAAAACTATGTGATGGAGCCCAATGTGGTGAAGTGGTTTTTGCCAGACCAGGACCTGGAAAACCAGGGTTCAAATCCACACTCAGTCATGAAAGCTCACTGGGTGACCCTTGGGCCAGCCATTGTCTCTCAGCCTAAACTATCACAAAGGGTTGTTTTGAGGATAAAATGGAGAAGGGGGGATCATGTATACTGCCATCTTGGTTGAGTCCCTTGGAATAGGGGTGGACTTTGGTAATATGGCATCCTGAGTGAGGTCAGAATTTGGTGCCCCACCCCCCACCCCAATACTACTAATTTTCACAATAATTCCTTTTGAAACAGATGCTTTGTTATGGATATTACCAGTAGCTACCCATATAAATGTGTTTGGTTGTTGTTGCTGTTTTGCACCTCAGCTCAGCCCCATGTGAGGGAACCACCCTCACCACCCTAAATCCAGGGGAAAGGTAGGATAGAAACTTTATCAATAATAACTCCCCAAAGCATCTTGAACTCCAAAGGGGCTAGATTTCTCCATAAAAGTATTTTAAGCCATTGTACACAGCAGCAAAGTTGTGTATAGTATTTCAAAGCAGCCATCTAAGCAGATGATGACCTACACATACTGGGAAACTATGATTGTGTATGTAAAAAATGTACTCGGCAAGTGCCACAAACAAGAAACCCTCCATTTAAGGAAGATACCATTTATTTCTTATGTAGAAGAGCAGGTCTATGGATCACCTTCCAGTCAAAAACAGGTGCCTATATTTTTTGTGGCTATAAAGTATTGTGTTGCATGTAACTTGTATATTATATACATAGACAGTGCACTAGTTGTTCTATAAGTGTGATACGCCATGTAATCAGTGAGATGCTTTCTTCCTTAACTGATCTTGTTGGGGGGCCAGTTTGTTACCAGAAGTTTTAGTTCTATGATTGAATCTGGCTTAACCATCCCACTACCTTCCCCACCCCCAATCGCCACACACACTTCCATCAGTCAGGCACTTGTCAGTAGTAATGATCCTAAAAATTGTGAGGGATTCTGTAACATAGATGAGTTTTGCATGTTGCATGCTTAAGGACACTTACCAATGAAAGATGGTTGGAAGAGAGTTTCTGGGCAGCGGAAACGCTCGTTCCCAATTGTGATGACCTGGCCATCAGGCAACTCGTAGCTCTTCTCTAGAGAAGAGGAGGAGGCTGCAGTAGCCATTTCGTTCTCAAAGTCCAGAGCAACGTAGCACAACTTCTCCTTAATGTCACGGACAATCTCACGTTCAGCTGTAATGGCAAAACCAGAAATTAATGGCAGAGAAGAGGAGATAAAGGCCAAGGAAAGGCAAGTGGGAACCAAGGCGAATGAAAATGTATGGGGGAAAGAAACCATCCCTTTCTCTGAGATGCTTCCTGCACTCAAACAGGAGTATAGAGATCTGTCACATCCTGGAGGTGCCTACAGCATCACCCAATAAACTAGATGGGTTGAAGAATTGTAGGAGAAGCAGGATTTGTGCAAAAGAAAAATCTTGCAGGTTAAGAGGAGAAAATAGTAGTGGGGGTGGCCCATGTGGAATCTGGCAAGAAGCACAGTTCCAGTCAGAGGATCAAAAGATTTTTTAAAAAAAAAATCCATTTTATGTTACTTCGGATATCATTGAATTTAATTCTACCGAGTTACTATTTTCAAGTCTTCTGAAAGTGGTATGTGTTAGTGTAGAATGTAGCAGAACTAATGTTTTAAAAGAAAGTTAAGCAGAATATTTTTGCATGAAATGTGCACTTTTTATAATCAACATGTTTGGGGAGGGCTTTATAATAAGCAGAATTAGTTCACAGAAATACCTTTTAATTGTGGTGACAATGTAGGCAACGTGTTTAGTTTGTTCAACATTTTGTTGCCATGCATGTGTGTATGTATTAGTCAAAATCTTCATGGACAGATAGAAATATATATTAAAACAAACCTTTGCTCCCCCCCACCCGCATTTCCAAGTGAGCCTGAATTGTGCTTACCAGTTGTCACAAAGGAATAACCACGTTCTGTTAGAATCTTCATGAGGTAGTCGGTCAGATCCCTGCCTGCCAGATCCAGGCGCATGATGGCATGAGGGAGAGCATAACCTTCATAGATTGGGACATTGTGCGTAACACCATCCCCAGAATCAAGGACAATACCTGTGAGATAGCAATGGCCAAGATCAGATAAGCCTCTATGCAAACAAACCTATACAGTAGCAACATTTTCAGGGGCAATGGGGCCTTTCAACAAGCAATTTAGTAGGTCAGAAGATTTGTATGCAAATAAAGATTCAAGTGGGGCCCTTGATATAACAAAAATGACTGAGGAGGGAGAGCTTTCTCATTTCAAATAGTTCTCAGCATCATGCCACAGACCATAATATCCAAGGCAAAGACTTCCTGAAATTCGTCTTCAGTTTACCTTTTCTACCGGTAATGCTCCTGTCTTCTATTACAACTATGATAAGGTATTTACTTTTTAATACTGAGAGTATTTACTAGAGATTGTTTTCCCCCCCAGCATGGCTTGCCCATGCTGTATTCACAAAATGGTGTCATTCATCCCACAAAGCTGCTATATAAAGGGCCAATAGCACCTGATCATCATCCTTCATCTTGGCTAGGCAATGGGCAGCTGAGAAGGAATCACATGACTGGCCTGCCTATATGGTAGGAGAGCCTTCTCTGAAGTGGTAACCCTTTATGGCAGGTATCCCCAAACTGTGGCCCTCCATATGTTTTGGCCTACAACTCCCATGATCCCTAGCTAACAGGACCAGTGGTCAGGGATGATGGGAATTGTAGTCCAAAACATCTGGAGGGCCGAAGTTTGGGGATGCCTGCTTTATGGAATCATCTTCCTTTCTTTGTGTTTGTTTTGGCACCCACTGAAGACCTTTCTGTTCGCCCAGGCTTTTTAAAAAATTTAATCTGGGGCTGAGTCCCTGTTTCTTAAAATCTGTTTTTAATTTTGGGAGTTTTGTGTAGTTTGTTGTTGTCTTCCTTTTCAATGGCTTTATGTTTTACTTTGCATTCCAGCTGGCATTTTTCACTTGTATATTGTGAGCCATACAGATAATTTCATATTATGGAGTGACATTCAAATAAATTAGAGAAATCAAAAAGAAAAAATGGGAAGGTTCCAACTGCAGGAAAAGAAGGGAGGGACTTCCCAGGCATAGCTGCCAAGTTATCCCTTTTTTAAAGGGATTTTCCCTTATGCTGAATAGGCTTCCTTGCGAGAAAAGGGAAAACTTGGCAGCTATGTTCCCAGGTGCTCCTAAATATGTTTATTGGGCCCTTTGGTCTCTAGCTCGGTTGGTCTCCAAGATGGCACCAGGCGCTATGGGATTTGGGATACATATATTGATGCCATAATATTTATAGAGCACCACTTAGAATGGCTAAAGCCTGGTAAAACCAGTGGGCTATTACTATGCCTGCAGAGGGAGAAAAAGTTGGGGGGGGGTCTCTAATGTGCAGTAGAGACTGAGCATTATTGTAGGAACTACAGCTTTTTGAGACTCTAACTCAGGGTTGGGGAAGCTATGGCAACTCCAGATGTTGCTGCAGCTACAACTCCCATCATCCCTGATTACTGCCTGGTGTTGATCCTAGTTGTGGTCCAACTTCTGTGGAGTCGCATGTTCCCCACCCCCGATCCAAATGTAATGCAAAATACCAGGAGGGAGTGAACTTGGTTGGCTTAGGCGTAGAGAGGCTGCTAAGCAAAACAACCAGTTGCTTTTTACCTGTAGTACGCCCAGAAGCATAAAGGGATAGAACAGCTTGGATGGCCACATACATGGCAGGCACATTGAAGGTCTCAAACATAATTTGGGTCATCTTTTCACGGTTGGCCTTGGGGTTCAGAGGAGCCTCGGTGAGCAGGGTGGGATGTTCTTCGGGGGCAACACGCAGTTCGTTATAGAAAGTATGGTGCCAGATTTTTTCCATGTCATCCCAGTTAGTGATAATGCCATGTTCAATGGGATATTTCAAGGTCAGGATACCTCTCTTGCTCTGAGCTTCATCACCCACATAGGAGTCTTTCTGGCCCATACCAACCATGACACCCTAGAGGGCAGAAGAGACAAGAAAACAATGCCAGGCATTGTGAGACAGGGTAGCATAAAGGACAGAATGATTGACTTCAGTGTGAGACAAGCAGAGGAAAGTTGATGAAATATGGTGTCAACAAAAGATTATTTTCTTCTTTGGCTTGGTCATGGAACAAGTATAAAATGTGGGTGAAAGAAAGCTAATATATATTTAGGGTGCATTTGCATCATCTGTCATTCAGTAGTAGTTTACTAGTTTGTTCCAGCACTAACTGCCACAGTAAAAAAAAAAAAACTTCTCTAGTTTCCTCACTGGCAGCACAACGTAGACGTTACTCCTGTACAATATTTCCAAGTACTTCCCAAGATGAAGTAATTGATGGTTGGTTACTGTTGAAGTAAACTACTGCTGTTTGGCAGCGTAGGTCTAAATGCAGCCTCAGAAATTTAAGGACTAGTGTTAAAGCATTTTGAAGTTATACTGATGGCATGCTTCAAGTTCTTCCACTTGAACTGGATAGCTGGGTCTGGGTCATGCCTGTTTGCGTCCATGAACCTGAAGCATAGGTCAACATGTCACATTTATTAGCAAATACATCCACTGTTATGTTACAGAAACCATGCCAAGTTAAAGTTTAAAAAGTTAAAGGTGATCCCTTTCTATGGTTATGAGGAAAGTGGGTTTTTTAAGACTTTTGCAAAATTTGCAGATCAAGGGTAGCCCTTCAGAGGATGATGGACTAGTAAAACTCCCATCATCCCCATTCAGCAAGCCCAGTAGCCAGGGATGATGGGATTTGTAGTCCATTAACGTTGGGTGAGTATGGAATAAGGATTGGCACTGCTGCTACTTATTTGAGGGGACCCAAAAGCTATGTATTTATCATAGGTATGAGATTGTTGCCAGTCAACATACAAAACTTTTAAACTGTGTTTCAACAGAAAGTGAATAAGAGAAAGTAACAGCCTGGGAGGTAACACAAAAAGGAAAGTAAGCAAGGGAATAAGATACAAGTGAGAAGTAAAATACAGGATAGAAAAGGAGAGAAATGGAGCAGATGATTAAAAGCAAAAGACGCAATAGAATTGAAGTTTAAGGGGCCATGGAGTAGGAGGAGGACTTGGACATAATTGTTCAAGTCTCTTGGTGATATGGAAAAAGTCACTATTTCTGATCGTAGTCCATCTCACAAGTCTGTTGTGAGATATGGAATAACCCGATTGACATTGACCTAAATTCCTTGGAAGGTGATTGGGATGCAAATGAGGAAAATAGGATTACAGAAGCAGGGCATGCAAAGTTGCTTTGCAGCTGCAAACTACTGGGGGAGAAGGTTACTATTAATGAGCATTTATTTAAGGTGCCAACTGTACATTGTAGGTCCTACAACATGCAGCACTGTGGAAGAGGCACTGTGCCAGACGGGAAGGTTTACATATGTGCTGCAACTGTGTGCAAGACAGGAACGGGGAAGACCGTTTTATATTAGTTTTCAAATCACTTCCAGTTTAAAAAGTTGGAACTCACCAATGGGGAAGAGGAATAGAAGATCAAAGCAAAAGGGGGGGGGGCAAGCAAATGAAGTGTCACTACCAAGTAAGCGAAGACGGAGGTGGGATTGGAATGTCAAAAACTGGAACATGAGTTCAATCAACCTATTGCGGTCAATGACCAGTACTGTAGAAAACGAGTTTGAGGAGCGTTGTGTCTATGCCGAATGCTACAAATTTATGATTTGTGGGAGGCACACAAACTGATCAGCCAAACAGATAAAGAAAAGAAAAGTTTGCGGCAAGGGGAGGGGGAGATTCACTGCAGCAGGCTGAAGAAGGGAAAGTTAGAGAAGAGAGGATTGCTGAGGGAGAGAAAATCTAGAGGGAAAGATCGGAGTATACAATGGAGATAGGACGGGTTTTAAAGGAAAAGGAAAAAGGGACGCGTGTTCGCGTACACGGCACATGTATGCATTAGTTTGAC
Source organism: Zootoca vivipara (assembly GCF_963506605.1). Classification (NCBI taxonomy): domain Eukaryota; kingdom Metazoa; phylum Chordata; class Lepidosauria; order Squamata; family Lacertidae; genus Zootoca; species Zootoca vivipara. The sequence goes on from NC_083276.1 coordinate 37,687,045, forward strand.
AATCCCCCGGGCTAGTCAAAGGAAAAGCCTGGTCTCTCCTTGTTCTTGGGTGTCGGGGGTGGAAAGTTTACCTGGTGCCTGGGGCGGCCGACGATGGAAGGGAAGACGGCGCGAGGGGCATCGTCTCCGGCGAAGCCTGCCTTGACCAAGCCCGATCCATTGTCGCACACGAGGGCGGTGGTCTCCTCGTCGTCACACATCTTGGGAAGGAATCAGGGAGCTGAAAGACAAGATCGGCAAGTAGGCGCGTCGTCGGGGCCGGGGGCGAGACCGAAAGCAGCGGCAGCGCTAAGCAGAGAGCCCCCGAGGCTGGGTCGGTCGCTTAGCCCCTCCCGATCTCAAAAGACCCTTCACGTCTAAGCACGAAGAGAACAAACAACAACAACAACAACAAAACTCCAGTCAACAGAAAGTTTCCCGCTCCGGCCGGTTCCAGGCTCCAGGCAACGGGCTCCCTTTCCCACATGCCACCCCTGATATTCCTTGGCTGCGCTCCTCTAATTCATCCGACCGGGCTCCAGTTACAACAGGTCAGAATGCCTTCGCGCCACGGGAGACCCGACTGTATTTGGCGCGGTTTACACATTGCTTAAGCAGGTGTCTTGTTTGGATCACTTTAGGGATTTAGCCTGCTCGAATTCAACACCGCCCGCCTCAAGCAATTTGTGGATAGCAGCGCTCTCCTATTTTCTTATATTGACCTGTCTCCCATCCCGGGACCCTCATATTTTTTGACTGAACGCAAATTTGGGATCCCAGTAAGGTTTTTTTGGGTGTCGGTACTTTCAAAAGGCGTTATTTCTTGGGATTCCCCTCCCCGCAACTGTAAAAGTGGAGAGGGTGAAATGTAAAGTTAGAAACAACGCTAATGTGGCGGCTAAGAGAGCAGACACAACATCTCTTTGTTATGTCTCGGGCAACGTGCGGCAAGCAAAACAAAACCACCGGTGAATTTTCCAAAGGAGACCAAATAGCTCAATCCTACACAGTTAACTCTGAGGGTAGTTGAACTTAAACCTGTTACTCTCTAGCCATCTCTTCCGCGCGCGCAAGCCGCGCAGCGTACCCTAAAGGCGATCCACAATCCGGATGGGAAGAGTAAATTTAAACCGATCTTGCCTGGCGCTTCATTGGCTGAAACAGCGCGATCCTAACCGTAAGTAAGTCCTATTGAATGGGGCTTACTCCCAGGTAAAGCGGGGCTCGGATCGCAGCGCGAGGCTGCAAGTGCACTCAGCCCCATTGAACAAAGTGTGACTTGCTTCCTGGTAGATCTGTGCGCAGGGTTGCGCAGCGGATCCAATTCAATGCTTCGTAGCCCACCCAACCTCTCTGGATCGCACAGTCGCGCAAACACACGTCCCGTCGAAGGCAACCGAGGTGCTTGGCAGGGAGGCTGCCCTGAGGGTGCCGCATCCAGGCTTGGACGGCCGGGCTTGTTCAGCTGCGCTACTCACCAGCTCAACACTTATAACTGCGCGGGGGTCCTGAGCACCAGGCTGGGTCCCGACTCGCAGGGAGCGCCACCCATTTATACTCGGCGGAGTGGCGGTGTCACTCTCCGGCTCCTGGGGGACCGGCCAGGCACCTTGTCCTTATTTGGTCGCCTTCACGCCATTGAGGAGCAGCGAGGCCATTAATGGAGTAGGGAAGGCAAAAGTCACAGCCCGGGCGAAACACTCGGGGCCCCACAGCCCATGTAAGGTAAGCCGAGGGGGTTTGTAGTCCAGCTGCTAAGGGGGATGGCCAAATAGGGAACCCTTTTGAAGGGGGAGGGGGGCGAGTCTGTGTGTGTGTATGTGGGTGGGTGGTGGGGAGACTCATGCCAACCCACTTCTGACTGGAGGCAAGTTAAAACACATATGCCTCCTCAATGAATGGAAATGGCCTTCTCCATCTTGGTGTGCTTAAAGAATCTCAACGCTGTGGAAAGATCAATGAATTAAGCTCTCGCTGCCACAGTGTCTGGCATGTGTCACTGCAGGGGGTGGGGGGTGTCGGCAACTAGACAGGAGAGGGAGAAGCTTTCAAAGGGCAGGGATGGATTCCTTCAGCAAGATGCGAGGAGTCTCCCCTCCCCTCCCCCACCCCAGGCCCCATTGCCTTCTGTGTGGGTTCCGAGACCACACATCATCTCTCCTCCCCCCCACCCCGATTTTTGTCCCCACTGCATACCCCCACCCCACAAGGGGTTGTTAATCAATAACATTCCTTAAGCAGAAAGGAGGTTTCACCAAAATCAATTTCTGCACTTAGGGTGATCAGCAGCCGAGAGAATGTTTTGAACTGTCTATTAGACCGCTTTCACTGTTTTCAGAATGCTTTGATTTTTTTTTAATGTTTTTATGTTTTTGCTGCCCTGCGTTCCTTTGTAAGGAAGGGTGGGCTAGAAATTGAATAAATACCTATAACGAATGAATAAGTAGGTTCTGCAGCTGAACGTTCTCAGCGTTTCCATTTCTCTGAGATCGTTCCGATCTGTCCCCACTCTGCTTTCTGTCATCGTCCCCAGCCAGCCCCCAAACAGCCAACCAGTACCCCATGGCCACTGAGCAAGGTCTGTTCCCATTGAGCTGTTTTCAGGGTTCCCGCTCCCTTTGGGTCCCCCCCCCCAAAAAAACCACTTTTATTTGTACATTTGCAAACTTTGGGGATTTCCCCAGCCCTGCTAGCTAAATAAGTAATGACACTCACATCCTGAACGTTTGAAACATATTGACCCATAAACAAAATGTTAAGTAAGTGCAATTGAGTATTTTATTTTGATTTTGATTTTGTATTGTAAACTGGCCTGTGATCCTTGGATGAAGAGTGGTAAATAAATTCTATGAATAAAAAAGTAAATAAAAAGTGATGAATCACAAGTGGCTAAAATGCAGGTAAGTTATTTCCACGTCCATCTGTGTTCCATTGCTATTAAATATTTTCCTGTCAGTGCTACATTTCACCTCATGGTGCTGGGCATTCCTGGCATTGTGGCAATGACCCACCCAGTGAAGGGATTTTGTGACATCATGCAGTGGCCATTAGAGCCAATGGTAAGTACATATTTGAGAGCTGATTTAGGGCCATGGTTTTTTAGTGCATGGTTCATGGGTTGAAAAGCCCCTGCTTCAAACTTTAGGTCAGCCACGGATCCAGAAGCTGGCTTTGTGCAAACTAGGATGTCTTGGATCCAGCTCTGCAATAGGGGAGTGATCATCATATCGCTTTACCTTGTTATAAAGTTGATGAGGATGGTGATTAGAGTGGTTAATGGAGTAAAAGGCTTCATTGGCTTCTTATCTAGACCAATTTCCTATTCAGCGATCACATCCATACAGGAAACTGCATGTAGTTTGTCAAATGGGACAAATGAAGGCATGAATTGATAACGTTAAATGAAAGTTTTGTCGTGCCAGAGTAGAGTTCCATACAGGAAATTCTGTCTTATGTGCAGCAGCTCTTGGAGTTAGGAAGTCCATAATCTAAGCAGCAAGCTCATTCATCATAACTTCACAATGTTTTAAAGGAATTCATGAGGGAGGGAGAACAAAACTGTTTCACTAGCCTGGTCCCCAATGTCACGTGCCCCTTGGTGCTGCCTCTGACCGTCATGCTCAGAGTGAAAGATCTGAAAATTGGTGTGGACATAGGTGATTTTTTCCCCAGACCTATGAAAAGGTAACCAGGGAGGCATATGGTGTCAGGGGTGGTGCCAGTAGCATAGCCAGAGTCCCCTCTTATCCATCTGCTTATTATGCACACAGAGAGAAGGCCTCAGCAAAATCATAATGTATTTGGACGGCGAGTCCCTTGGGGACAGAAGTGTCCACATTTGGAGAAACTGCTGTAAGCTGCTCTGAACCCAGGGGACAGAACAGGAGATACAGCTAATAAATTTTAAAAAATGTGTTGCTAGATTTCAGAAATTTACACAGGATGTTTTCAACAGTACCATCCACATCAAATAACCTTTCATGGGGTTCTTAAGAAAGAAAGAAAGAAAGAAAGAAAGAAAGAAAGAAAGAAAGAAAGAAAGAAAGAAAGAAAGAAAGAAAGAAACTGTGTTTGGGGATTCATCAATTTCTTTCTTTTCCCTCTTTCTTTCATAGCCAGCTCTTATTCAGTAACAGCAGGTGAGCAGGCTGATTACTGAGACTGTCATGAAAAAGGACCTAACTAAGAGAGAAAGCAGCATATGTTTCTGACACAGAGTGCACTAGAAGTGTCTTTAAGCTTTGATAAACATGGGAAGAAAAATGCTTGCCTCCTGTAATTTGGCAAATAGGCAAGATGTGTGTGGCGGGGGCATGTTTCTGATGGATTGCATTAGCACATGTTCATTTAACCTTCCAGTTTTTGTCCTTTTCTGTGCACGTTTGATTGTTACTGCATAGTAATGCACACAGGGAAGATGAAACAGCTTGAACCACAAACAAACAAACAAACCAAAAAGCGAGCTCTGGTATTAATGAAATGTGGCAGTTGCTTCCCTGCTCAGTTGTTGAAACATCTACATTCATAATTTGCTCCAGCGGTGGAATCTCAAAGATTCATCCCAACAACTTAAGGATTTTTTGTTGTTGTTCTTTAGTTAAAAATAGAAAGACCGAAGAGGCAGTTGTTGAGTGGGCTTCACTTGGTATGCAATGGCCCAGATTGTCAATGTGTATCCTAGAGGAACTTCATTATATGGCAGAGTACAATGTCCTTTGGGAACTCAGACTTTAAATTATCCAGACATGTGCATGTCTATGTGAGATATTTGGAAAGCAAGCATCAGGAAGGGGGAGAGGAGGACTCTGCTAGCTACTTCTAATTAAAGGTGTATGCCACAATGCACTTGTGTTTTGCTATTTTATCAGCATTTCCAACACACACAAAAATCTTATATACACAACACACCAGATGTTGCAAAGCGGTGAGTGCTGTCATAAAAGAAATTACAAAACGTGCAGCTTTTCCTCCATTCATGAAAATAAATTAAGATTATTTTCTCTGAAATACAATCTTACTGGGAACCTTAACAGCATTGTTTTGGGGGGTATTGTAACCAGGTGTTCTTTGACCTTATAACAGATGAAACACTGGGTGTGTAAATAGTCAATGAGGAATTTAGCTCGGGATGCTAATCTTCCTTTGGTTTTCTCCTCAGCCTATCCTCAGTGTTGTAGCTACTGTAATAACAATATGCAAAGTATTAGAGAAGTTGTAACAAAAATCCAAGCACAATAGCTCCCCCTCAAAACAGAATTGTATGGAGAAATGTTTTCAGTCTCTAGAAATATATAGAAACCAAACTTCCTCTTACCCCAAGAGAATATAAGCAATGGAGCCTTCCCACAGCACACAAAGGCGTTTCTGTGGATGTGTTATGGATGGAGATAGTGAATTTGAACTTCTAAAGCCATCACAGTGTATTCCTCACCAGTTGACAAATCAGTGAGTTTTGGTATGTCCAAGCTAAATTTGCTTTACTGAAAGGACAGCAGAAATCACAACTGTCTATTTATTACATTCAAACCCTTCGAAGTATCCACTTATTGAAACATTCATTATAAAAGCTCTGTTGAGTAGAATGGTAAGTTAATGTGCGTAAATAAATAAAAAAGGCATCTGCCCCATTACAGCCTTTCCCAAAGGACCCAAATAAAACTCATTCCTATGGCCAAAATCCTACTGCTTCCTGCCATAAAGTGATGTTACAGTGGCTGGTGAACAGGAAGCAAACAAAAACATTACTTGAGGGTTATATAATGTTTGGATCAAAAAGGCACTGGAAGAGTCAGGTTTTTCAACTATGTTGTTGCATAACAGTTCCTCTCACACAACAGGGCCCCACCCCCAATTTGCTCTAAAGGGTTGGGGAAAACCCAGAAAACATTTAGGGGGCACGCAAGGGGAGGAGAAAGTCCTGTCTTGTTCCCCTCGAGCATACCCCATTGAGCACTACTTTGAATTCCACCCTTCTGTGCTGAATTTTTAAAAATACCAGATCAGCTCTTGCCAATTCAGCACAGAAGAAGTTAACCTGATCATAAGGAGGTGAATGATTAGAGATTGGAACGGCCTGGAACATCTCCCAAAAGAGCTGCTAGGCTTTTGTAACCAAAGTGTACAACTAATGTACAGCTTCCCTTCTTCCTGTGAGTTCTGAAGTGACAGATATCCACAAAGACAGCTGTTTTATTTATGGAGCCATAGGGCCTCAGGTGCTACCAGAAGCAAATCTTCTGTTCCATGGGAAATGCGGAAAAGCTGACGGCATGCATATTCAAACCAACTGCTTTGACATGTCTGTATTCAAGAGTACATGATGAGGTCATGGGGTTTTGTCTATAAGGGACACTTTGGGGCATTTCCACTTGCATATCAGTATGAGAGTGTTGTATTGTCCACATTGGATAGAGCAGCCATATGTGGTGCCCAAAAGTTCTCCAGTTCTCCAAAAGTTCTCCAGCCCCCTTTTCCTGACATGTTGAGACCTCATAGCTCTGCATTAGTTCAGCTAATCACCTGTCACAGATAGCATTTCTAAGAAAGCTATCTTGGGGATTCTGGCTTTCAACTTCTTACCTAGCCACCTAAATTTTGTTTCCAGGACTGCATATCTAAAGTTCCCTGCCCTGTCTGTGCACCATGACTGTTGACTACGGCTCGGCCTACCTTGATGGAGCATGGCACCTTCACATCAAGAAGGCAAGTCAGCAATGCAGTTTACATCCCCCTATCTCACATACAGCTATTTGCCACCCCGGGCTCCTTTGTGAAAAATGCTGGGGTATAAATTAAATTAATAACGAATAGATATAAATAAATTGATTCTTCTAATGATCAAACCACTCACTTCCAGGAGCCCCTAAATCTCCACCTACCCACCCCCAGAAGCCTATTCTCAGCATGAGACTCACTGTCCCTTTTTATTCTCCTCTTCTTTAGAGCGACACCCTCCTCCTGTGAGACTTTCATTCTGTGAGACATTAGATGAGTTGTTACCTTGGGAGTGGGGTTCCCGGGGGTGCCCTCCACAAACCTCTCTCATCTTCTCCAGATCAGGTACCTTGGCTAAGAGTTAGGAGTTCACTGCACTACTGCAAGACACCCACAACTTCTATCTAAATAAATTTCTTGTTAGACAAACTTTAAAGAGACACAATATCTGGCTTGGATTTTTCCTGCCTCTAGTTCTCATCCTGGGACATTATTTCAAGAATGAGGGCAGAGTAAAGACTCACAGCATGATTCAAAAGGACCTACTCTCGTGTATAAATAAGATCAAATAGGAGAAAATAGTGTATTTTAAGATGACTTGTTGTTATAGCAGGGATAGGGGAATCTGTGACCCTCCAGATGTTGCTGGACTACAGCTCCCTTCTTCCCTGACCATTGACTACACTGACTGGGGCTGAAGGCTGTTGAAGTCCAATAACATCTGGATGGGCCACAGATTGCCTATGCTTGACCCATGGTCTGGAACACAGGGATGTCTCTCTCCCTGAAATGGTCCCCCTATAAAATATAGGAATACACAGCATCTTCTAGATACTGGCATAACCTCTAGCCCAGTTCAGGCATTTCCCCTCACATGATTACAAGCTTCCAGGGATCTAAGAGCCTTAGTTGGGACTCCTGCATTGCAGGGGGTTGGACTACATAGATCTTGGGGTCCCTTCCAGCTCTACAATTCTATGATTCGATGAGCTTTTGTGCTTAAAGCAAACTCTCCACTGCAGATGCTATCCTTACAAGTCATGGAGAGGTGTACTGATCGGGCACCAATGATGCACCTGAGAGGCATCAGGAAATGCGTTCCTGATCTCATCCTTTTGCATTTGTATTTGTGTGAGTTGGATTGGCAAAATAGGGCTTTCCAGTCCCTATAATTGGAAATGTCCCACCTTGTATAATTTAGGGACATTGAATTTTCAGGATTTGGACCAACATTTACCCTTGTCTCTAAATTACTAAAAGGGACTCAAGCCCAATAGAATTGCTTAATTGCATCGCCAACAACCAGTAAACAAGTCACACTTCACAGCCGGCATGTGTGCTTGTGAAGACATTTCAGGGTAGGGTCCTAGTTTTTAAGTTATACTGGTTAGTATATTTACATGCCAAAAGCTAAAAGAATGGGTCAGGTAAAAATATCATGAAGCCACTTTTATAATGGATTAAGCACTTTTTAATGCGAATGGTCAAAAGAAGAGATACAGGTGGACTATTAGTGCTAAATACATATAAAGGAAGAATGCTTGTGAAGGAATGGAATGCTAAAATGCTGCGAGACCTTTTCTTCAAATGATGGGCTTGCCAGTTCTGATGTTCTGAGCACACTCTCTTCCCAAATGTACTGCTTGCAGCAAAGCTTCAGTGGCATCATCAAATCCTAACAGGGTAACCATGGGCGATACAAATCCATAAAGGGCTGCCAGAGCCACACTCAGGGGCCAAGCAAAAGAAACCAACACAGCCAACCAGATGATACTCCACAGAAGACAGCAGGGGTTAGATGTGGGTGGTGGTGCTGGGCTGGCATAATAAAGAAACAAAAAGATTTCAGTCAGAAGCATTTTAAAATTCATTTCTACACTGAAATCATGTAGCATTTTTTTTCTTTTTCTTTTAAAAAAAATGCTCCAGCAATGAAGTTTTTCTCAGGGTCCACACAATACCCATCCCCATCAAAATGTCATCTCATATTTCCTTCCCAATTAATCTGGGTTTACTATTTCCCAGGGGTGGACAAATCTGTCAATCTCAGTGTCTCCTTTTTTCTAGTCTTGAGTTCAGTTCTCCACATTTCTATGTCAGCTAGCAAATTATTTTTCTTCTTTAAAAGTCCTCATTAATTTTTTTCGCAATTTTAGCTCAAATTCCTCCTGCTATGCACATTTTTGTGTGCAATTTTTTCCTGATATATATATGTTTTTGCAACCAATTTCACCAAAATATAATGCATTTCTGAATGTTACTTTCAAAAAGATGTGCATTTCTATATACACTGTCCCTAATATAACATTTGTATAGACATTATTTGGTTGAAGAACTGCACTCCCAAATTCAGACAACTGCCAACTTTGTGTTTCGGTTTCCTTACGAAGTACGAATTAGGAAGCTCTGTATTAAAATGTGAACTAAATCTAATTTCTTCTCCACCCCTGCCATTTAAACATAGTTCACTAGTTGGCATGAAAATGGCAGGCTCTACTCTTGTGTTTCTCACTTCCTAGATTTTCTGCAGAAATGGTAAATCTGGATTAAATGAGAAAATAATGTAGGATGGCATTTTGATGAGGACAATGTCACATGGACACTGCACAAAGCTTGCATCCACAAGCAGCACCAAGCCTACCAGAAACTACCATGTGGAAATGGTCAATGTCTCCAACAAAAGCTGGTTCTACAAAAAGATATCAACCCTCCCCTATTACCAGTGTGGAGCCAAATCATGTTGCTTTTGGCACTGTCCACACAAGACTATAATGCATTGTAAAATATGTCCTCTTATGCACACACTAAAATCCACGTTGGTATTGATCAATTAAAGCATCAATAAGCAAATTGCCCGTCTCAGCTGATGATGTCTTTGCAAGAGTTTAAGTTGCAGTGGTTAGATTATTTATATAGTGGCGGTGGCTAAAATGATGGATAGGTAAAAATATCATGAAACCAATTTTATATTGAAATAAGACATTTTTAATATAGGTGGTTGAAAAAGAAGAGATACAGATCAGCACTCGTGATAAAATACAGGTAAAGGGAAGGGACGCCTAATGCTGTGAGATCTTTTCTTCAAGCAATAGGCCTGCCCATTCTGACGTTCTGAGCACACTCTCGTCCCACATGTACTGCTTGTAGCAGAGACTCACTGATATCATCAAGTCCTATTAGGGTAATCATGGGTGATACAAATCCATAAAGGGCTGCCATAGCCACACTCAAGGGCCAAGCAAAAGCCACCAACACCACCAACCAGATGATACTCCACAGAAGGCAGCAGCAGTCCTTTCTACCAGGTGGCGGCTGTGGTGTGCTGACACAATAAAGAAACAAAAAGATTTCAGTTCGAAGCATCTTAAAGTACATTTCTACTGTGATTTCACATGGGGGGGGGACAAGTTTTCCAGCCAAGAATATGCAAACATATTATCAAGCAGATGAACTGCTTTTCCAGATTCAAAGCTAGGATTCCTTCTGTAATCTGCAATAATCTGATTTAAGGCAGCAACTTCTTGATAGATCATCAGTGTTTTGCCTCCATGAATTCCAACTGCCTTGTCCCTCCCTTCATGTTTTATTTTAATTATATTACATTTCCACCCCACATTTCTTCCCAGGAGTTCAGGTTGGTACATATGATTTTTATCCTTCTGTCCACATTACCCTCACGACAATCCTGTGAGAATAGTTAGGCTGAGACAAAGTGGTCATCATTGCCATGTGATCTTCATAGCTGAGTGGAAATGTGAAGCCCCAGCCTCAGCAATCCTACTCTGATACTCTAACCACTGCATCACACAGGTATATGTGAAATCTGTGGGCTAGGAAGAGGACTAGTAGCATTCACTTGACACAAGTGGTAAACTGTGTTTGGGCCCAGGTGTCTTTCCAACTCTTAGAATGCTTCCTGGGCTGCCTCAGGTAAAGTGCACTTCTGCATTGCCAAGGCAACCAGGGACTGCGCTTGGCTGTCGCAGTAGCTCCTTCCCATCTCTGTTTCTTGGTGGCTCCATCTTCTTCCTGATCAGGGCACCTGTCCCATTTGGCAACTCAAGGGTCAAGAAAAAGTTTAAAGAGCCTCTGTAAGGCCATGCCCTGGACACATTATCTAGGAATGCCACCAAGCTGAATGTAGCTCAGGGTTGCAGAATGTCTGCTTATAAGGGTCAGTTCTGGCAGAGACTCTGACAAGCTTCAGAGTTTGGCTCATGATAATAAAGGGACTGTGCAGAGGATTGTCTGCATAAAAAAAAATGGGCCTAGATTGTTCCATTTCCATTTTAAGGAGGGCATAATCCAGCAACATCAGGGAAGACCCCACATTCAAATAGTGATGTTCATTTGTCTACTGCTCCTTGAAGTGAGCAGGGTCCTACCATGTGGGGAGAGTAAGGTCTGGAGAGGAGTCTGGCTAAGGGTGCAATATCATTACTAAGGTGGGGGGAGGGATAAAGGCTAAATTGATTAGTATGCTTGAATATGTTTCTGGGAACTGATTTCCCTCTATGTTCCCCATTGTCTGGATTTTCTGGAGTGCTAAGAAGCTCTTCTTCAAGCAGGCAACATTTTGAACAGTGAATTGTTGTCCTGGAGAAAGTACGTTTGTGCAGTTAAACCATCCCTTGTCTTTTGAGAGACAGAAATGTGTGCTTCCCCAGGTGACATGATCTCTCAAAACCTACCAGTTCAAGATTTCTAAGGTGGCCACTAGACACTTTAACCCCGCCTACCCCCCACAAAAAAGAGGACACTTATTTGCTTTAAAATTGCATATGGTGATATATATTTACAGATGCAAATTCTTAAATAATTGCAATCATTTAAACAGAAAAAGAGTACATCTCACCCAAGTGGGCAAGACTGTGAGTGAGTTGTACATAAGTTCAAGGTCTCTGCTGCTTTCCCTTGATATGGTTCTTTGGACAAGACAATTCTTCAGAAAGAAGTCACTAAAGGACTGGAAAGTAGGGCAGAAGGCCACTCTACAGAGTTCCTTGTGCACAGACAGAAAGATAGCACAAAGTGCCATAATAATAAAGGTCACTCATCAAAAAGACTGTAAGAGCCAGTGCTGCTATAGGCTGCCATCATTCTGCTAGGGGGGCAAGAATGGCTAAACCACCTGTTTTGTTTTGTTTTTAGATATTTCATGATTGTGCAGTGGGAAAATGCTTGTGTTCATATTGGTTCATTAGAACAAAACAAAATAAAAGCCTAACTATTTTAAATATTTAAATGTTTTCATTACACCTACACAATATTTTCTTTTAAAAACACTTAATATCACAAAAGATATTTGCTTGTGGAACATATAACAAAGAAGAACCAATCAAGGAAAGTTTTTCAAGCAGACACACCTTTTGATATCATCCTTGTAAAAACATTGACAGGATATTATTATTATTATTATTATTATTATTATTATTATTATTATTAAACCAGCCAAAAGTTACAAAATAGTCAGCAAGGGTTGTTGAACTCTTCTTCATGCCAGGTTTTCTTTCTTTTTTTAATTAGCAAAAAGAGTGTGGTGTTTTTTGGGACATGGTACACTTTCAGATATGCAGAAGATGTAATTTTAGAATTTTAAAATATAAACTTTTTTTCCTGTGAGTAATGAAATTCTATGTATTGGATGGAATCATTGTGTGTGTCTAGGAGGGGACCCATATTACAATTGTGTGCTGAGCCCTCCAAAATGATGCTTGGATCATGGCAGTGAGGGAATTGAACAGGAGAGTGGGGGAGGCAGATGTGACTTGGTCCGAATCTCTCTCTGTGACTCTGAGGCTCAGTCAGAACCTCTCTCTGTGGGACAACTATGGCTAGTTGCCCACCTACTGCAGCATCCTCTTCCCACAGTGTCCAAACAGATGACTATGGGAAACCTGCAAGAAAGACTTGAGCATAGCAACACTTTTCCTATATCTTTCCCATGAATGGAATTCAAATGTCCAAGGATAAACACCTGTACCCAACAAGAAATGCTGCTATTATGAGTAAGCTGTACTGTGCAGGATTTATTTATTAAAGCCATTTCTTTGAATTTTATCAATATTAAGCCAAAATAACATTTTCTATCATCAAACAAAGAAAGGCACACAAAATACTGAAAGATACCAAATAGTTTTAACTAGGATTTTATCATCTTGACCATTCTTCAAGTTACGGTATGTTCCTTTTACATCTTGGACACCATGTTCAGCATACACACACATCATTATGCATTTAGAAGATTTTTTGCTGCTGCTCTTTTCATAGCACATTTTCATAGAATTGTAGAGTTGGGAGAGGGACTGCGAGGGGTCATCTAGTCCAACCCTTTGCGTCGCAGGAATCTTTTGGCCCAATGAGGCTCGAACCCACAATCCTGAGATAAAGAGTCTCATGCTCTATCGACTAATTGAACACAATGAGACTCATTTCTTAGTAAACATGCACAGTTTTATATAGGCTACTCATTATTTCTCCCTTTGCTTAAACATATAGTTCAGAAATGGGATCCAGGTAATGAGAGTCACAGCCCAATTCTATGCATGCTGAAGATAATTAAGAATGTAAGAAAAACCTCTGCTGGATCAAACCAGTGCCCCATCCTGTCCTCAAAGTGACTCAAGCACAAGAACACTCTCCCCATCTGCAGTTTCCAGCAACTGGTATTCAGAAGGCTGTTGCCAACTGTGGAGGCAGAGCACAGCCATCATGACTAGTAGGCATTGCTAGCATTACCCTCCATGTATTGGTCTACTCAGTTCACCAACGCTTTCTTCTAGCTCATAGGATTGCAGATTTTGATCTACAGTTTATATCACAAGTTCTGTCATTTCCTCTAGTAATCCAGGTAACATGTAACATGTAAATTGTCTAGAAGTACTAAGATAAGAACTCTATATTCTATATACCTTGCAAATTATAGAGCAGGCATCCCCAAACTTCGGCCCTCCAGATGTTCTGGACTACAATTCCCATCATCCCTGACCACTGGTCCTCTTAGCTAGGGATCATGGGAGTTGTAGGCCAAAACATCTGGAGGGCCGCAGTTTGGGGATGCCCGTTATAGAGTCTCAAAATGTTTTGAACCCCCATGGAAGTCAGCTAAAAATGAGACACTCGTTTTCCTCTCCAGCTGCTTAGGTTTCTATCAGTGCAATCTGATACATGCCTACTCAGAAATAAACCTCACTGAGTTCAATGGGACTTACCCCAGGTACATATGGATAGAATTGAAGTTTAAGGCACATTTGCCATACAGTATATAGCTCTCTTTGCCAGGAGGTTAAAAGTAGAGATTAAAAGTAAAGGTAAAGGGGCCCCTGACCATCAGGTCCAGTCGTGTCCGACTCTGGGGTTGCGACGCTCATCTCGCTCTATAGGCCGAGGGAGCCGGCGTTTGTCCGCAGACAGCTTCCGGGTCATGTGGCCAGCATGACAAAGCTGCTTCTGGCGAACCAGAGCAGCGCACGGAAACGCCGTTTACCTTCCCACCGGAGCGGTCCCTATTTATCTACTTGCACTTTGATGTGCTTTAAAACTGCTAGGTGGGCAGGAGCTGGGACCGAACAACAGGAGCTCACCCCATTGCAGGGATTCAAACCGCTGACCTTCTGATCAGCAAGCCCTAGACTCTGTGGTTTAACCCACAGTGCCACCTGGGTCCCATTAGGATTACTTCTGAATAAACATGCATAAATTGGCACTGTAAATCCTGAAGACATGGCATTCTGATTTGTCTTTAAATTGCTTTGAATATGGTACTTACCTTCTTGCCTGAAATATATCGTTAGATTAGCATTAACACATCGTTCTGTACGTGAAATGGAATGCATGAAATGTGGAGATTCTGTACCAAAACTAAGAGCCTATACCTTGGAGCAGGTTCAGGTTCCTGAGGCAGGAGTGATTCTTCAACAGCGGCTGACTTTGGCTCCGTAACGTCCTCATATGGGTCTCCTTCATCATCTCCATCACCATAAGCAGACATTGCTTATTAAGCACGCTCCTTTCAAATATGCTATTAGTGACACCAAATTTAAAGCAGCGTTAGTTCCAGATGAAAATAAGGTGTTGAACCTTTAAAAACATACTATTGCTAACTGTCAGAACATTCCTACAAATGAAATTAGAATGCGAAAGGGCTCATGTAGTTGTGGTTTATGCAAACACATCAACCATGTTATCTGCATCCTTTCTATCCCTATCCCTGCTTAGCATTGCTTCATGATAAATAGACACTATCCTTCTTGACCAAGCAGCCCACACTATTTCTTGAGAGTTTTTTCTGGGGGGGGGGGGGTAATCAATGTGAATTATGGAACGGAAAGAATTGACACTGCATAGTTTGATAGCCAGTGAATTCTTGTAACTGGCATTATATCTGGGCTATTGCAATGTTTTGTACAAGAGGCTGCTTTTGGCGATGGTTTGGAAGTGACCGCTTACCCTGCTCGGGGGTGTGGGGGGGTGGCTGGTTGCCCCCCCGCTGTCCCCAAGGGGCAACAGCCAGCCAGACCTCTCACAGCCAGCAGCTTGGGCTGGCAGGATACCCACCCACCCTGAAATTTTGAACTGCTTAATCATGGGGTGGAGCCTGGCTGGCAGATTGGAGTCAGGAAGTCTTCACTCTGGTCCGCTGCCTCAGAATAAAAGCTGGCTGCGCCTGGGTCACTCCAGTTCAGGACCATGATGGTCACATGAATGATGCCACATCAAGTCTGACCCTAGGTAAGGGGGAAGCCATCGTTCTGCAGGAGCAAGGAATTTGGAAAACTCCCAGATTATATTCATAAACAATCTTTCTGGGCAGTCTTGCCAAGATGGGACTCAGGAGGCATGGAGTTAAATTTGCTTGGATCCTTTTTTGAAGGGTCGGGGGACTTGACCTTCAGGATGACTTAGGGTTCTATTTTGTCCCCTGACATCTTTTTGACCAGATTTATTTTGACATCCCTGTGAAACTGCTGTAAGAAGTGAGCCTTGGGTTAAAATGTCAACTATGTGGATGACACATAACTCTACCTTTCATTTACATCTACCATATCTAGGAGACTGAAAATTCTTAATGGAGGCATTTTGGGATGGATCATGAGGGGAAAGAAGTTGAAACCTGAGCCAGGTATGATGGAGGTATGTGGGTTGGCAAGCCAATTTAGGCAGCGGTTTGCAATTGGTTTTAAATGATGTTTCATTCCCTATGAAAACCCAAGTTTAGTAATTTTGGGGGGTTCCGTACCCCCACCCGCACCCCAGCCTTTTTCATTTTTCCATTTAGGTCCTTATGGGAGGAAAGGACACACACACAAAATGGCAGAGTTGCTATAGGGCTTCACATCTCTTTATGTTGAATGTTGAAATAAAATGTTGGGACTACGGTATCATGTTCCTTCAAGCTTATGGTTGCCTAAGCAACTATAACATTCATGTTTGCTGGTCTTTACAGTTTACCAAGTTACTAAATCTCACAAGGTCACTGCTGGAAACAGGGTTACTATCTCTATTATGAAGGGCACAACAGACTTGCAAACCACTTTGCCACTATTTGTTCTTATTCTTTACTTGCCCATTTAACTCAAAGTACATTTCTCACCATAGTGATCAGTAAATAAATGGCTTACCTCGTATATATATAAATATTCCACAATTCTCTTTTAAAATGGCTCATTTAGTTTTCAGGTGTTCACTGTGATCTGAAGACATCAGCAGGCTTTTGAAGAGGACTTTAGAAAAAAAAAATCCACCATCCTCTCATAGAATGCTTACAGGCAGCTCAGAGCATCATTGTTTCTAAGTAACCAGTATGATGTCACACTTAGGGAAATCTAAAAGACTAGAGTACCACTCTGCTTCTCCTGTTCAGCCTTACTAGGGCACCAGCTCATGACAGATCAGAATAGGTAATTATGTAAGATGGGGACTAAAACCAGAGAGTAATGTGTGCAACTGAGGTGTGGTGTGTATGTGTGTATTAATTATGTTGCCTAAACATCCTTCTGCTGCCAAATATTAGAAGGGGGTTAAGGTAGGGGCAGGCCTTACAACCCCTCTGTCTCCTTCCCCAACTACCCCCCAAATTTAGCCAAATGAACACAGTAGCTGAGGGAAGCTGGTACAAAAAGAAAGGATGTCTGGAGCCCTCTTGTCTTCTCTATAATCTAAGCACAGTCTTGAGATTTATTTTATTCACATGAACACTGGATATTGTTGGACTCAACTCTCATCAGCCCCTGCCAGCACAACCAATGACTGGGGATAATTGTAGTCCAGCATCTGGAGGGCCAAAGGTTTCCTATCTGTGCCTTACTCTGCAATGTCATTGACTGTTTAGAGTGGGCTGTGTCTCTTTTCCAGGGGCGCTTGGACAAACCTCCAGTCATGGGTGACTTTGGGCCAGTCCCCATCTCTCAGCTTAACCTACTCATAGAGTTGCTGTGGGGTAAAATGGGGAGGGGGAGAGCCATGTACAGAGCCTGGGGTTATTCAGAGGGGAAGTGTGATATAAATTGAACAATAAATATATAAAATATATGTAGTAGAAATTTCAGTATGTCATTTGACTTCTGTAAATTAGATTAACACAGTCCATTGCTGACATTAAGACTTCATGCTCTCTTAAGCTGTCCTGAAATTCTGTTCTCTAATAGTTCATTTATAATGATATACTTTCACATTTATTTATTTATTTATTTATTTATTTATTTATTTATTTACGGTAATAAGTTTCTCAAGTTGCATTTGTCATTTCAAATAATCTTTTTTTCCACCTAAAGCTTATTGATTAATACCAGACCAATTAAAATGAGAATATGTGCTTTTATTTCCAAAGGAATGTGAATTGCACCCAGAGTCAATGTTTTTTCTAATACTCAGATATCACCCTTATTGTCCAAAAGAAGGAAACATACTGCTACATGCAATCTATTATCTGTCTAACCTTTCAATGTTTCTTTTTGAGAACAATCAGAAGAGGGTTAACATTGTTGGAATGGTTGCACTATGTCTTCCTCTTGCAACTTCAGCCTTATCTACACTATACTTTAAAAATAGTAGTATATTACTTTCAACAGTCGTGGCTCCCCACAGAGAATCCTGGGAACTGTAGTTTGTTAAGGGTGTTGAGATTTAGGAGAACCTTATTTCCTTCACTCAGTTATAATTCCCATAATGATTTATCAGTCAATCCCTCTTCCCAGAAAACTCTGGGAACTGTAGCTCAGTGAGAGGATCAGGAGCATCCTTACAACTCTCAGCACCATTAACTAGTTCCCAGGATTCTTTGTGGGGAAGTCACAAGTTTAAAGTGGTATGATAGTGCTTTAATTGTACAGTGCTTTAATTGTGCTTTTCAATGACAGGACAGAGAAAGGAGAAAAGTTGTTAAGTATTTTGTTGTTGTTGTTTAGTCGTTTAGTCGTGTCCGACTCTTCGTGACCCCATGGACCATAGCACGCCAGGCACTCCTGTCTTGCACTGCCTCCCGTAGTTTGGTCAAACTCATGTTCGTAGCTTTGAGAACACTGTCCAACCATCTTGTCCTCTGTCGTCCCCTTCTCCTTGTGCCCTCCATCTTTCCCAACATCAGGGTCTTTTCCAGGGATTCTTCTCTTCTCATGAGGTGGCCAAAGTATTGGAGCCTCAGCTTCACGATCTGTCCTTCCAGGGAGCACTCAGGGCTGATTTCCTTAAGAATGGATAGGTTTGATCTTCTAGCAGTCCATGGGACTCTCAAGAGTCTCCTCCAGCACCATAATTCAAAAGCATCAATTCTTCGGCGATCAGCCTTCTTTATGGTCCAGCTCTCACTTCCATACATCACTACTGGGAAAACCATAGCTTTAACTATACGGACCTTTGTCGGCAAGGTGATGTCTCTGCTTTTTAAGATGCTGTCTAGGTTTGTCATTGCTTTTCTCCCAAGAAGCAGGCGTCTTTTACTTTCGTGACTGCTGTCACCATCTGCAGTGATCAAGGAGCCCAAGAAAATAAAATCTCTCACTGCCTCCATTTCTTCCCCTTCTATTTGCCAGGAGGTGATGGGACCAGTGGCCATGATCTTGGTTTTTTTGATGTTGAGCTTCAGACCATATTTTGCGCTCTCCTCTTTCACCCTCATTAAAAGGTTCTTTAATTCCTCCTCACTTTCTGCCATCAAGGTTGTGTCATCTGCATATCTGAGGTTGTTGATATTTCTTCCGGCAATCTTAATTCCTGCTTGGGATTCATCTAGTCCAGCCTTTCGCATGATGAATTCTGCATATAAGTTAAATAAGCAGGGAGACAATATACAACCTTGTCGTACTCCTTTCCCAATTTTGAACCAATCAGTTGTTCCATATCCAGTTCTAACTGTAGCTTCTTGTCCCACATAGAGATTTCTCAGGAGACAGATGAGGTGATCAGGCACTCCCATTTCTTTAAGAACTTGCCATAGTTTGCTGTGGTCGAGTATTGCTGTGTTAAGTATTTAAATATTTATAAACTGCACTTTCATATAAAGTATAAAGGTAGTATAGACAGTTCCCCTGTGTTAGCACTGCAAAAAGCGTTAGCATGGAGGTAGAATTAATGACATTGTTTTGATAACAGCTGCATTAATATTGGAATATACATGCAGATTGAAGTGATGCCTGATGGGAGGTCAAATGTAATAGAACTACCTCTATGGTAAGCATGCTGTACTATCAGGATGCATAACCTGGAACACTACCGTTGGATAAGCAGGCTTTGATAGGGTCCAATAATATAGTTTATCAGCTTACATGTGATACCTTTTCCTAGACAATCAGAAGCTTGCAAAAGTTAACCATGCTTTACAATTTTAAATTATAATGTGTTCTGTCATGTGGGGCAAGCATAGGCAAATTGCACTGCTGCTCAACTGTGCTAGCTACTCATACGTTTTCAGACAATATTCAAAGTGATGTTGAGAACTTTAAACCCCACTGTCGCCTGGGGACCACATCAGATATCACCGCTCCCCATATTGGCCCATCTATCTGCTGAGGTCAACTTCAAAAATTCTGCTTCAGGTTCCCTTAGTTTGGTTATTAGTTTGGAGTATTAGAACTTCTGCAACAAGAAGCAGAGCTTTCTCTGTATTGCATTAATGCTATATTAAGGAAAAATTCCTGCAGATTGTATATGTAAGTTTATCTCCAGCTTTAGAAATTTGCATAAGCCCCACATTTTTGTGAAGGCCTATGGATCGGAGAATCTTGTGGAAGGACTTCCAGTCTACCGCGCAAGCCGAGGTTCCCGGCTCTGTGGAGGAGGGGGGGACCCACGAGAGTGCTGCGGACCCCCAGAAGAACCCCAGACCGCGCGTTCTGGGGTCATGGGATTCTCTGCTCCCCAGTAAGCTCTTTTCAGAGCCCCGAGAGCAAGCAGAGTACAGAGTCGTGGGCGCCATATTGAGCACAATTGCTACCTCCACAGAGCGAAGCTCTGAGCCGCCGGCTTGCAAGCGGTGGATTTTTCCTGTTTAAAGAAGACTTGGCTGAATTGGACACCGTGAGTACAAGAAAATGATTTTAAAAATAAGCTTTAAATTAAAAAGAATTGGCCACGGGAGATCTAGAAAACGGAAGTCAATCTCCGCCACTGAGAGAATGGAGACGCAATCATCTTGCCCGAAGCCGGGAAGGCTGACAGGAAGCTTTTAATTCGCAAAAAGTGGACCTAAAACCTCTCCCCTGAGGCAGGTAAAGGGGAGAAGGCTTGAATTTGGTGGAATCCCTGCAAAAAAAAAAATCTAGATCGGGGAAGCCCCCCTGGAAGCTGGAGTTGAGTCCCTGGGGGGTTCGTTGAGCCGTTATTATGACATCACAATAGAAAGGAATTAGTTTCCTCTTTGAGACTGAGAACTGTCAACATTGAAGAGAACGCAAAATATAAGGCTGTAAATTTGACAATTGTTAAAAGTTCTTTTTATAAATGGATATAAGAACTTTAAGGAAGGAACAAGAATGAAAAAACTGAAGTTGGCACTCAGTTCAGACTCAATTGTTGTTTCTGAGCTTGGAATTTAGAATTGCACCATTTCCTGTTCTGTTATTAGTGGTGTTCCCACAGAAGTTGAGATGACTAAGATGTCTGTAGACGCAACATTAACTGACTTTACATTTTACCTTGAACTTTTGGACCCGGTTGAAGATTTTAAAAGTGAAGTACGTAAGGATAAAATGTATTTGAATGATTTATGATGTTTATAGAAGGAGAAATAGTGAAGAGTGAAGGATAAAATGTATTTGAATGATTTAAATATAACCTAATTTAGACCTAAAAATGGACCCAATGAGGGAGATTTGAGGAAGTCCACAATGTCAAGAAAAAAGATGTTAGAATTGATAAGTTTTGCTTTTTTATGTTTTTGTTTTTTATGTCTTTTTATTCTGTATTTTTTTTTGAAAACGAATAAAAATATTTGGGGAAAGAGAGAATCTTGTGGAGGTTTGGTTGTTATATTGTTTCATGTTCTTCTTTTTGTTGTGCTGTTCTGGTGATAGGGAGCCCTCCAGCTGGTGCCTGACATGCAACTCCCATCAGCCCCAGCCAGCATCGTCAATGATCAGGGAAAATGGGAGCTGGAGTCCAGTGAAACCTGGACAGCCACAGATTCTTCAACCCTGGTGTCCCCCCCCCCACCTTTTGTGATTATAGTTTTTATATAAGAATTTATATAATTGCTTTTAAACTATGTTGGGTGCTCAGACTTCCAGTTGAACCGCACCATCTTCTCAGTCGGAGGTCCCTTCAGCGGAGCAGACCTCGGTGCTTCAGAGGTGGGGGGAACCCCTAAAAAGCCCCAAATCAAGCGTTTTGGGGACCCGACGTCTGGCAGGCGCCATTCGTGAGCCCCCCCTCCCCAGATCGGCTCTGTTTTGAGCCACTGAGAGCAAGGGGGTAGAGCTGTGGCACACGGACTAACATCGCTAACTCTGATAGCATGAAGCTGCAAGACTGGGAGACAGCGGCGGTCAATTCTCCTAAGGAACAAGCTGTGAGTAATTGGATTTTTTGGACTTTAATTATTAAAAATTGGCCACGGGAGAGATTTAAAAATGGGAGTCGATTTCTACCCACTGACAGCCCAGGAAGCAGTAATGTGCCCCAAAGCCAGAAAGAAAGTTGGAGTGGTTTTAAACCTCCAAGGAATGAACCTATATTCCCTCCCCCCCAAGGCAGGGTGAAGGAGGGAAGAATTTCTTTTCAAGGAAAAAAATCTCTGCAAAAGGAAATTGACAGGGGAATACCCCTTCTCAATCCTGGACTCGGCACCCCAGGAGAATCTGCAAGGTTGCATTGCGAAGTCATAAAGGAACTGAAGGTGTTTTTTGTTAAGAGGAAGTGAACCGTTGCTTTAAAGAAGAACACTTGGCAGGTGTCAATAAAAAGTGCAACTGTTCTTTGATGGGATGGGAAGAGTTTTAAGTGGTGGATAATAAGGACTACGGATTTTTTATTTAGCCAAGTTGGATATAAGTTGACTTACAAGACTGAAAACCCATTGTTCTTTGTCCTCTAATCTCTACTCTGCCATTGAGTTGGAAAGAATGTCAACATCCAGAACATCTGTTTTCCAGCATGCAGTATTAAAATTACTGGGAGATCTTATAACTGGGCAGCAGCAGATTAGCTTACAGTTAGAAAGCGTCTTGGAACAGGAATCTGAACTAAAAGAAAATACTGTGAATGAGAGAGAAAATCAACAACTAGTTCCTGATGACAGAGAGCAAGAATTTAAAGAAGAGGAAGAAGAAACAGCCCAACAAGAAGAGAAGAACTGCCAAGACCTACTTTGGAACTTTGATTCTTTGGAGATAGAAGAACAAGAATTGGAAGCGATTTCATGGGAAACTAGGGAAAATGTGAATTGGCAAGGGAGTGAGATTTTGGGGGTGGGGGAGCAGAAGGAGGGGAGGATAAAAATTTGGGTTGCAAATTGGGAGAGAGTGGGAGTGGGTTGAAAAAGGAAATTGTAATTTTTTAATGGGCAGGATAAAAAAGGCTTTGAAATTTGGGCTAAACTATGGAATCGCTGTATCGAATGGGGGAAAGAATCTGGGGGAAAGGAGGAGGTATGGAGAAAACAATTAGGTAAAAGTTAAATGTGAAATTAGAAAAATGAATAATTGTATGATTTTTTTTGTGTGTGTGAAGATTAGGTTAGGGAACGAAAATATAATTATGTGAAAATTAATTTGTAATTTGAGGTTTGAGAAATATGTTTAGGTTAGCTAAATAGAAATTTTATGTTTAAGTAGTTAGTTGGGCGGCTCGCTGCATTTATCCCTCCGCTTCATTCTAGAGCCTCTTGGTGGCAGGGGGAGGTTCTGGGGGAGGGAGGTGGAGGTGGGGAAAAGCCTAATTATAAAATGGACCATCTTTGACTGTCCGCCCGCAATGGGACTTTCTTGTGGCAGGAGGGGGCCTGTTGGGGGGGGGGATAGAAAAAGATGGAAATATGTGAAGAAAAAGAGATAAAGTTTTAGGGATTATGAAATAGCTGTAATTAACGGATGCTTTAAAGGATAAGGGTTGAAATTGGGTTGTATGAAAACTGCTATGGATAAATAATATGAAAATATGAAAATCAGAAGGGTGGGATCTGAGGAAGTCCGTAAGACAATGTTAAGTATAATACGGGACAGAAAGAGTTGATAAGTGTTTGTTGTTTGTACTTGTTTGTGTCTTGTCTTCTTCTTTTTATTATATGTATGTTTCATTATAAAATGAATAAAAACTTTTGGGGGGAAAAACTATGTTGGGTGCTACCTTGAACATTGCAATTTTGCTATATGGGAATATTATAATATTATAAATAAGATAGAATATGTTATGAAATGTCCCAATTCCTACTTTAGCAGGAGCATAAGCTAGAATAATCATTTTTTGTTCTAAGAGCTCAACAGACTGGGTGACAAATAAGGAAAAAACTCTCCTCTGCAGCTTAGCAAGGGAAACAGAAAATATAAGAGACAATTTGATAACATTAACCATGATCTGACGTAGATAATGGCTTCTGAGCCGATCATCTTGTGTGTAAATGTTCCTCCTAGATAAATAGAATGTAGGCTTTTCATATTATTTAGTAAATAAAGGTTTAACTGTAAATTTAAAATGCAGTGTGCACAAACAGAAAGTTCAGGTAGCTTTATTATGCATTATGGTGTTAACATACCTAAATAATTACATTATAGAGAACTGAAACAAAAACAATGGCTTCTAAAGCATATTCACAACCAAATATAATAAACAACAATTAATACAGATTGATTTATACATTAGTAACTGTATACAGAGATTCAAAATTTGCTTTAGTGAGAGACTCAGTTTTAAACCGTAGATAATTTGTGGCACAAAACAAAGAACACAAAACCAGAGAAATACAAATCTCATAACTCTCTCTCTTTCTGATTAGATATTTACGAGCTGTTTACATCCAAGTTTCTGAACATTCAGAGTTTGAGAAACTGAGGTTCTGATTCAGATCTCTCCAGTTGCAGTGCATTACAGACAAATGTAACATACATAGGATTTGCAGTTTCAACTACAGTTTGGGAACTTTATACTTTACTGAGGAAAATCAGATATTCATATAAAACCTCATCACTGGACAACAATACATGCTGGGTAATTATGGTAGTCTCGTTGTTAACAGAGAGGTTTCCCACTGCGTACATTAGTAGCACACACTTTCCCTATATTTACCCCTTTCAGCAAAACTTCACCGACGTCATCTAGACCTATCAAAGTAGTTAAAGGAACTATAAATCCATACAGTCCTCCTAAGAATATGCTTATGGGCCATCCAATAAAGTACAGTATGATTAACCAAACTATTCCCCAGACGATACAGAGACAATCCATCTTCACCCTAGTAATATAATTAGTTGAGTTAATTCAGAAAGTTTTGATACAAAGGCATTTTATTTACTAGACTGTCAGATTACAGATTAAATTTCCTTTAATATTTCAGCATCCCTACAAAAATACATGGAACTATAAAGGAATGTGTTTCAAATAAAATCCAATTATCAAAACATGAAAACTGCCTGTGTAAATATATAGTTTTTTTATACGGACAGAATGGAAATTGGCATGTAGACAGTCATCTACTTTAATAAAGCTAGGATATTATAAAATAGGGTGTATATATATATATATATATATATATATATATATATATATATATATATATACACACATATACATACACACACACACACACACACTCACATTAGGAGGGCATACATCACCAATAGACAATAGTACCTTAAACCACTTTTATGCTGTTTATTAGCTGGTTAAAGGAGAACAAAGACTGCTCCTCATATTTATTTTTACTTTTATTTTCAAAATACAAGATTGCATTTCAATAATATTAGGCATAATGCAACTTGTCTAAGAAATCATATACAAGCTCTTTCCAAGGGATGAAAATAAAAGCATTCTACTCCACAGCTCAACACAACTTGCCTCCTACAAGTTTCAAATGCAGTGTGGGTGGGCTTCCGGTTTAAAATGGGCTTCTATAGATAGCTGTGTTATTATTCCATTGGTTATGCCTTTGGGGGTCTGGTATCATGCAGGGTTGCCATACGTCTAGGAAATCCCAAACATGTACTCTTGGGGGGGGGCCTACATACCCATCTGGGTTTTTTTTTTTTTTACAATTTAAAGCAAATGTCCTTGTTTGGGGGGGGTTACTTTTTGTGTGTGCGCTGGCAGCTCAGGTTCAGGCTCGGGCTTGGGTGTTGGCAACCTAGGCTCTGCCTCTGTCTTGGACCCTGGCGCAGGCAACCCAGGCTCTGGCTCTGTTTTGGGTGGCTCTTGGTCTGGCACAAATTGCTCAGGCTTGGCAGACGGCTGGGGGTTGAGCAGGCAATCACTGTCCAGATTTTTACTTCTGGATATATGGCAACCCTGGTATCATGATACTTCAGTATTGTGGTGCATAAATTTATATTTTCTTAGTACATTTGTGATTATACATAAGACCACATTTAGAAATGATTACTGCATAGTAAGACCCATAATTATGAAAGCATTTCGAAAGCAAGCATATATAACTGTACCTTTTCCTAGAGTTACTTTTTTAGAAGGAGTCAATTTAACAAACTCTTCTTGATGCCAGCTCAGATATCTAATAACAGAAGCCAAAAAGTGTTACTTCAGTCCAGGAACAACATTAACTTTTGCAACTATGGAACATTATATCCAATGTTTGGCTATCTTTGAATCGGACCTGGAAGTTAATTGATAATCCACACTGTTTTTTCATCAGGGCAATCAAGGCTTATTTAGTACCACATGCAGGCCGGAACCCAAACTGAAATAGGTCAAGAGCACTTGCAATTGCTGCACTGAAACCTTCTCAATCACCTTCCTTAAAAGGGGGTATTTGTGACTTTGTGGTACTTGTCACAAACTAATAGGTTCAGGTGTGCTTGTATTTTCAGGCATGGTTGGGTTACTGCCACTTTCAATGTGGCCAGGACCACACCCTACTGGAAGGATGTGTTGACCACACCCTAGATCAGGGGTCCCCATACTACGGCCCAGGAACCGGATACGGCCCAAAGGCCCCTTTTATTCAGCCCGCGATGACCCCCACCACCCGCTGCCGCCGCTCGCTCTTACAGGAGCGACGCGGTACTTTTCCGGGTCGGAAAAGTGGCGGAAATAGCTTGTGCGCATGTGCATACATCATTTCTGGTGCACATCCGGGTTGGAGGAGGCCCGTGCGCACTCGGACAAGCTATTTTCAGTGCCTTTCTGACCCGGAAGTACGCCAGAAATAATGTGTGCACATGTGTATGCGCGCTTCCGCGTGCTCCCCCGCCCTCCGGCCCGCCGCATGATCCAAAGCTGGGTAAGTTTGGGGACCCCTGCCCTAGATCCATCTGGTCATACCTCCTTGGCATACTTTAATAAGAGAGTCAAGGGTTGAGGAAACAAATGGTTGGCCACACTGTTGCAAGCACCTCATCCATATCATCAAGCCAAATCTATGGAAACAGATTCCATGGTGTTACAACAGATGTTGCACTGTACACCTCATTTGAGACCTCAGTGAATGTGGATGTGGTGTCAAGATTATTAATTAACTTGAAGATTCCAATCTGGATGAAAAGGCCAGGTTTAGATACAATTATTTTAAAGAATAATATACATGAATGAAATCTTTAGGCAGCTTTATCATCATGAACTTAAGCCAGAAATCCAAGGATATATTCGTAAGAATGTATTTACTTCAATGAAAGATACATTCTGGAAAGTCTGAGTATGTTAACCTGATTGTCTCTTATGGAGATATGAAAGGTCGGGGGGGGGGGGAATAGAGGCCAGAAGGTACACACACAGGCAGACTTATTTCTATGAAATACACTGGCCACATGACCCAGAAGCTGTATGCCGGTTCCCTCGGCCAGTAAAGCGAGATGACCACCGCAACCCCACAGTTGTCTGCAACTGGACCCAATGGTCAGGGGTCCCTTTACCTTTTAAGATCAAACATATTTTAAAATACATTTGTTGCAAGAAGGCATAAACTGTAGTGGGCTCTCAACAACTTTTTTATTATCTAAAGATCTGTGTTCTTCCTAATGAATCCCACTACCAACTCACTTCTTTGCTCTGAGAATATCTGATTCAGCACAGATGACACTGTCTCAAAAAAGAAACAATTACTACCACTGCTGGTGATGATTGCAATATGTACTTAGTAAGGAAAATGTGATTCAGTTATTAAAATAGGAAAAAAAGATAACCAGCAGGTAAATTTAAATGGTCCAGTAATAAAATAAAGTATCCTGCTTAGCTGTTAAGTTTAATAATAATAATAATAATAATAATAATAATAATAATAATAATAATAATAATCACCCCAAACTTACCTTTACATTGTATGGAATTGTTGATAATAATGGCTTTTGAAGATCGGCCTTATTTTTCCAAGCAGTTACTAAAATAGAAGTAATATTTTATTTTTCTGTTGGAAGCCGCCCAGAGTGGCTGGGGAAACCCAGGGAGATGGGCAGGGTATAAATAAAAAATTATTATTAGTAGTAGTAGTAGTAGTAGTAGTATTAACAAGCAAGCTAAGGCAACACCCACAAGCAAAATACCAGAAGTCTTTTACAAATATGTTTGTTTCTCCTCATGCAAGTCACCTGATTTGACCAGCAAGGCTATGCTAAGCAAAATGAGGTCATATACTGTGGCAGCAAAAAGAAATATAAGATTCATTAGTTTTCAAGCATTTCTAGTTGTAAGAAATGTTGTGGAAATGTCTGGGGAAATGCTGGCAACTATGTAAGAATTAGGTACAGACAGAAGCGTAGGAAGATCAGGTGGTACCCGGTGTGGAAAATATCTTGTCACACAAACACCGCCGCCCGCCCCCCCCCCCCACACACAATGGCTTGTTTGTTTTTGCCTGCAAAAATGGTTTTATGTTATTTCATATTTTCTTACAAAGGAATGTGGATTCTGAGCCTCTGATAACAAGTAGGCGACTATGGACAGATACTTAAATCTACAGGATGGATTGTGTTTTGGCTTGTGTTATTTTATTTATATTTATTGTTTATTTATTTAATAATTAAAAAAAAACCCTGCAAAGTGGTTTACCAAAACCAAAAAAACACCACAGCAGTAAAATCAAGAAATATTAACAATTCTACTTTAAAACATACAAAACTAAAATATTAAGATTAAAATTACTTCAACTTCCTAAGCATCTAGGTATGCTTGCCTAAAGAAGAATGCTTTTAGCAGGTGCCTGAAAAGAGTCTAGCAAAGGCACATGCTTTGTAGAAATTTCAGCCTTTACGACATAGGAAAACAGCCAAGTAAACAGCTATTTTCGTGGAGGAGGGTCAAGATATTAACTGATATGCATGAAATTTCATATGTAGCTAGATAATCCCTAGTGTAGTAAGATAAGACCTTTGGAGCAGGCATTTTTTAAAAAGAAGTTTTTAATGAACCGCCCTAGTGGGACAGTAATTGTTCCTTGATAATTTGCCCCCCCCTTTCCATGATGGCATCTGGGGCGACCCCCCGTTCACCTTTCCTATGCCCCTGGGTACACGTACACACACACACACACACAAGCATTGTTCTTAGTTATTTGAGCTTGTCTCCCATATTCATGTAAAAATACACATCTCTTTTCTCCATTCTTAGCACATTTGGGTCTTGTTAGCTTGCTCTTATTTCTCAGCAGCACCCCATATCCATCTCATTCTCCCTTGCCGTCATTTTCATGCTCTAGAAGTTAGTAGCTGCAGCTGAATTGAACACATGACAAATCCCAAATTCAGTCCCCATCATATTCACATGAGAAGCAAAAGCAAAGGAAGAAAAGGAATACAGTACTTCCCGACAACAGTGATTTTGAAAGAGAATGGGAACCATTTATACCAGGCATGTCAAACCTGCGGCCCTCCAGATGTTTTGGCCTACAACTCCCATGATCCCTAGCTAGCAGGACCAGTGGTTGGGGAAGATGGGAATTGTAGTCCAAAACATGTGGAGGGCCGCAGGTTTGACATGCCTGAATTTTATACGGTAGTACAGTCATACCTCGGTTTAAGTACGCTTTGGTTTGAGTACTTTCAGTTTAAGTACTCTGCAGACCCGCCTGGAACGGATTAATCCACTTTCCATTACTTTCAATGGGAAAGTTCGCTTCAGGTTAAGTAGAGACCTCCGGAACCAATTGTGTACTTAAACACTGTATACTTGCAGAAACAAAGGAAGACCATTGACTTGATGGCAGGATTTAAATAAACACACCTTTAGCAACAAAAAATATGTAGAAAATAAAGAAATAATATAGTATACATTTTAGAGACAGCAGTGTGTAATAGGGGGGAAATAAATCATACGTGGAAGTTGGGGAAAGCCTAGGAGTGGTGGGAAGAGGGAATGTAATATGAATGTTATGGATATGTGATGTTTGTAATTGAAAAAGAAAATGGAATAAAAATTTAATAAAAAAAGAAAAGAAGAGGAATACTTCCCTCCCCTCCTCTGTTTAAAGGCTTAATTCCCCGATACTTGCACTATTTGCTTGTATGTTACAGAAGCAGGGCCTGTTATTTCTCTCATGAAGGAGCCTCTGTATGTTGAGATATCAAGATGTTCCAGAGGAAAACAAAGTACTACTGGACTCCTGTGCTTAACAATGTAAAGAGCAAGTACACTGAATAATAAAGAGTCTCTGTGCCATCCTGGTTAATTGCTTATATTTAAGTTTCTATCCTATTTTTGCAAACAGCTCTCATCCCCGAGTCAATTATTTTGTGTCGCCATCTCCCTTCTCTTCAAATCCCATTACCTCAAAGACAGGCCTTCATTTAATTCACTTCTTGCCGGCAACCAAGGAGTCTCTCACAAAGCATACCTGTCAAGGCATCCTCCACCTTACCTGTCCAAAGCTTGTGTTAAAGTCAGGCGCTTTTGTAACGAGCCCGTGTGTAACAGGCACACAGCTTTTGCTTTATTTGTTTATTATTATTATTATTTACCTCAGGTAAACACGCAAAGAAGCTGATTCTGTAGAGAATTCCTGCCCTCAAAGAAAACACGTGGCAGGCTGTGTACAGGCTACAGCTATGAAGGGCGTCCCTTCCCTCAGAGGATTTTGGGCCCTGTCATTTACCCCTCACAGAGCCACAGATTTCTCTTGGATCTGCCAATTCAAAAGTTTGTGGCTATAAATGCGAAAGGCTGCAGGGACAATGGAGATTGGGTGGCCTATCCTCCACAGTAAAGCTTATTAAGCTGGTGCAGGGGGACATTAGTATTTGTAACGGGCTCAAAGTGTTGCTAAATCAAACACAGGTCGTCATTTGGAGTCAATACAGAGGCTGCTGCCATTGCCCTGAAGAAACAAGAGGCCTCCCCTCAGACTAGACTGAAGCAGGCCATAGGCCCTATCTCGCTCACTTGCCTTAGGCCTCAGTTAAATATCCTTGTTTTCTGAAATATTTCTAACCATTTGGCTGATCCTGGGTAAAAGGCTAAAATTTGAACCAAGAATTGAGTTAGGTTTTTATTTCTCTCTTCCTCTCTGCAGTCTTCTCGTAGTTTTGGGTCAGGTGCAATTTTAAGAACAACAACTCTCTCTCTCTCCCCCCCCGTTTTGCTCAGTTTTTTCAGGGGAAATGGTTGTAAAAAATAGAGCTTTGTAAACACACACACACACACACACACACACACACACAATGCCATAGAGTATATATAATTAGGGTTGCCAGACTCAATAAAGGACAGGACTTCTGTGCCTTTAATTGCCCTGCTCTCTTTTGAGCCTGGAAACCTTAAAGAGAAACCAGCAGACCCTTTGTTTAATTTCTAAGCACAGGGTCTGCTGGTTTCTCTTTAAGGTTTCCAGACTCAAACGAGAGCAGGGCAATTAAAGGCACAGAAGTCCTGTCCTCTATTGAGTCTGGCAACCCTATATATAATACCTCTACAAAAGTGAAAGGAAAATGAAATTTAGGCTCACAAACATATATGCAGGAACAGGCCACATCATTTATATCAATCGTGTACAAATCAGGCCCTCGGTGATTTGATTCACTGCAATCCTTTGCATACTTACTTGAGTAAGAACTGTTGGATAGGATACACTTATGAGAAATTATGCATAGGATTGCGCTGTTGGGCTATTGTATGGTGCTAATAATCAGGATTGGGATGTTATACATTATGAAACGGAGTATGAATTCCTTGTTTCATTTTTTAAAACCCACTTCATTCTCCGATTCCTAGTGTTTCTACGCTGCTGCTGCTGCTGCTAATGATGATGATGATGATGGTGATGATATTAGTATCAAAGAACAGAGAGGGAAAAATAATGTGATAGCTAAAATAATATTCTATTGCAAGAGGGGAGAGAGAACTCCACCTCCTAAAAGATATTTTCTGTTTAACATTGACTTTCCCCCTCTTTGAACAGCCTTCAGCAGCTGAAAGTTAAAAACTGCTTTACTCTATGCTTATTTGCAGTATCTTTCCAGGAAGTTGTTAAACTGCCAGAGGTCACCTACACTGGGAAGAAAGTCAAGAGGGAGTGCAACCATACCGACAACAGATTTGTCAGCAGTCAGGGCAAGCTCAAACTTGCAGCTTCACTATCCTTCTATTACAGAATAGCATAAGAAGGTTGCATAACTGCACATTTCAGTCAGAAAATGCATTCACGCCTTGGCAGTAACATTCCAGTTTAGTGTTTTAAACCTGCTCTCGTTCTACCACAGAGAAGCTGGAATGAAAAAGTACTGTATAATGCTATTCTAGTGCTTTCTCTTTAAAGATCCTAGAACGCAGCTTGTGTTTGTCAGCATGGCTGAGTTCCAGGAAGGTTTTGCTGCAATGTCATTGACAAAGTCTTGACTCCATAAGTTCTTTATAAAGGCATGCAAGTGAAAGGTGTGGAAATATTTTTCCAAAGCACTCCTAAAAAGGATTGTGGTGTGAACAGAGAATAGAATAGAATGTTTCTGAAAGGCAAATTGCACCCTCACATCTGGCAGTGTGTTCATATATCCTCAATTTGTGCCTCAGTAGGGACCCCAAATTAAGAATTCATTTCTGCTAATTAACTCTTTTATCGCACATGAGATGCTTCCACCAAATTCCATCTCAGAAATTTACAGACTCTGGTCCGCCACTCGTTACATATCCTGTGTCAGGTGCATATTGGGAATGGCAAAGACCAAGACTTTGAACATATGAAGTGCCTGACTCTGTTCATAGCTGCCAAGTTCTCCCTTTTTTTAAGGGAAATTCCCTTATGCTGAATAGGCTTCCTCATGAGAAAAGGGAAAACTTGGCAGCTATGACTCTGTTTCACTCCTGGATGAAATAATGTATCCTTAAATACTAAACTGGGAGGGTGAGTTTGTGTAAAGTAGCTCCAGAGCATAAACAGAGGCAGAGGGCCTTCTCGGTAGTGGCACCCACCCTGTGGAATGCCCTCCCACCAGAGGTCAAAGAGAACAACAATTACCAGACCTTTAGAAGGCATCTCAAGGCAGCCCTGTTTAGGGAAGCTTTTAATGTTTGATGGATTTCTGTATTTTAATATTTTATTGGAAGCCGCCCAGAGTGGCTGGGGGAACTCGGCCAGATGGGCGGGGTATAAATTATTATTATTATTATTATTATTATTATTATTATTATTATTATTAAAAACAAGAGTGCAAAGCAAAATACAATTAATAAGAAAATTTCCCCAGATTATCACACCCACTAGAATTCCCAGGTGCTCCTTATTCTAGTGAGCACATCACAATCCATTTGAATAGCAAAGGGGTTCCAAATTCTAAATTTCATAGTACTTTAACCGTAATATGTTGACATGGCAATGATAGTGTCCTGTTTAAAATGTGGGTGGCTTGTCTACATCTTCTGTGCTTCTTGTGGAGACATATACTATCTGTCGCCCCCATACTATCTGAATTAGGAGGAAGATGAGGTTCTAGACTTATGCCTGGGGCTAGAAATGAACTGCCTGTGTGTTTCAAGTTCCTAAGTCTGCTATGTGATGAGGCAGCCTGTTCTGGATGGGGCTGCACTTAACTGGAAAGACCCCATGTGGCCTTAGTAGAGTACCTAATTTCCAGCTATGACTGGTTCACCACTGTGTTGCCTCCTGTTCAGAGCTGTTTTGGACACTTACCCCATGCTTTGTTAACCTCTGGATTAGACTATTTAGAGGTGCAGAATATGGAAGCCAGGATAATGTCTGATATTGAGGGAGGACCCCAAGGGCCACAAAAATTGATAGTATAGGGGTACCTCGGGTTAAGAACTGAATTCGTTCCAGAGGTCCGTTCTTAACCCGAAACTGTTCTTAACCTGACGTACCACTTTAGCTAATGGGGCCTCCTGCTGCTGCCACCGCACCACTGCTGCACGATTTCTGTTCTCATCCTGAAGCAAAGTTCTTAACCCGAGGTACTATTTCTGGGTTAGCGGAGTCTGTAACCTGAAGTTTCTGTAACCCGAGGTACCACTGTATATCACTTTAAGAAAATGTTATATTGCTTTAAGAAAAAGCTACAAAACTGTTAAGAATGCTAAAGCTTTGAAACTGCTGAGAATGCAAAAGGCCTTTCCCATGGGAAGAGAAGAAGCTAACATTTTTTATCACAGAACACACGTAGCTAAACACACAGGTTTACAAAGCACAATAGCTCTGTGTAACACAATGTATTCCTGTATGAAGGCCATAACAGACACGGCGGGAATCAAAGCCTAGTCAGCATAAACAGCTGATGCTTACTAACCTGATGCTTACTAACCTGAAATGTATCCAACAATTAGGATGGGGTAATGTGAAATACTTCTATACATATGATTGGATGAAATTAAAGGGCTTTGTGTAGAAACTTCTAAATAACCCCCCTAGACCCCCTAGCTGGGGGATTACAATTCTTGCGGAACGATCCGACTGTAACCTATTGCTTCCTAAGTAATAAAATATTGGCTGGACTCTATATCTTCTCCCGGCTCCTGAGTCTCATTGGCCAAAGACTTAGAGGAGTTTTTTTTAATAGGGTTTGACCCCTTGCTACAATATGACTGCAAGTACTCTTACTGCACTTGTTCTGAGGTTTCTACCAAATTGTTAGTCTATAAAGCCCTAATTGCCTCTAATATCTGGAGGCGTGTTGCTGCTTTCCATATGCACCAGTTCATGTATTGAGATCTGCAGATGATGCCTTACTGTTAGCGCCGTCACCTTCAGAGGCTTTTGACAGGGCCATCTCTTTTGTGGTTCCAAAACTGTGCAACTCCATCCCCATAGAGGTGCACCAACCACAACACTTTACATCTTCCATTAGCTACTTAAATTGCACCTGTTTACCCTGGCCTTTGGAAGTGAAGCAAGTATGTTGTGGTTGTCCCCCCAGTAAATGTATTATTAGCTGTATCTGTGTTATGCTTTTATCATTATTTTTTGGGTTTTTGATGATTCATTATTTTGTGATTGTATTTTAGTTTATCTAACCCATACTGGTACCTGAGAGTGAAGGGTGGGTAAGAAACACCGGAAATGGAATAAATGCACAAATATATAAAATACATGTAGAAACAGGAAATTCAATAGATGCTCCCATAACTCTTAAAAGAAGCTATATGCCTTATCAGAGTCTAAGTGATGGATTAAACGAAGATTTGCTGCTTTTCTTCTCAATAGACTTTACTATAGTTTTGTATTCACAAAATGCTTAAAAACTGGTATATTAGTGGGCTACATGTTATGTTAAATGTGTAGTTTGGTAATATGTGATTTATTTACTTTTGGAAACTTCTTAGCCACCTTATAAAGCACACAAAATTCCAAAGTGGTGTACAAATATTAAATAATGTCATTTTAAGGTACTAAAATAGAAAGTTATGTATAACCATTTGATCTCAAGCCAGCAATGCAATTATAAAATATAAAGCCCTAACTCACAGCCATTAAAAACAACATACATTAACAGAACCATTAACTCCTAATTAAAAGCAAACTGCAAGAACTGTTGGTTTTTTTAAGGACCAACCTGAAAGGAAACAGGTAGCCAATTGTACCAAAGAGAAGGCATGAGGGAGGCAATAACAAAAATCGCATCCCTGGAGCTGCAAGACAGAGATGCTGCTAAGGATCAGGGGGTGGATCTTGAGGGTGTCATTGGTTAGCTATTTGAAGGGACCACAAAATTGGATTTCTCATTCTCTTAGAAGCGAATGGATTCAATAGGTCATCTAAAAGCATGCTGGCTGGGCCTGATGTCATGCCTGTTAGGATCGCCTACTCACGAGTGGGACCCTGGCAGAGACACATGCCCGACTGGGATGTCCTCTCCCTCCTCGTTGGTCGATTGTTGGGAGCTTTAAAAGCTTTCTCCAGCCCGAACATCACAGCGACTAATGCCAGGAAGCATTAGCACACTTAGGGATCTGCAGAGTTTGCGCAGTTGCATAACAGACCTCAGCAACTCAGCATTTTGGCCAATCTACGTTTATTTACATATAATACACTCGGAGCACTGCAACATGGCTCCCTCTCTCTCTAGCATCAGACAGCAAAGAGAAAGAACAAATGACATTAGTCCCACTTCAGGAAACACAGTAACACAAACATCCTGTCTTCGTCACTTCCCACTCTGTGGAATGAAAACATATACCATCATGTGATAGACAACAATCCCATGACAGCAGACATGGGGAATGAATCTTCAACAATGCCAACCTCATCATCTGCCCCCCGATAAATAACCTGTTGTG
Source organism: Zootoca vivipara (assembly GCF_963506605.1). NCBI lineage: Eukaryota > Metazoa > Chordata > Lepidosauria > Squamata > Lacertidae > Zootoca > Zootoca vivipara. Next base: position 37,723,036 of record NC_083276.1, read on the forward strand.
CCATTGGAACAGGTATTAAGGCAGGCATCCCCAAACTGCGGCCCTCCAGATGTTTTGGCCTACAACTCCCACAATCCCTAGGTAACAGGACCAGTGGTCAGGGATGATGGGAATTGTAGTCCAAAACATCTGGAGGGCCGAAGTTTGGGGATGCCTGTATTAAGGTAACAACTGGATATATTCCAAACTGTGCGTGCAAGAGGCTTCAGCATCAGCTCTAGCAAAATGAGACCTTCTTTAAAACACGTAGGCATACGCAATGGGGGTGGGGGGTAAGCACATTTGCATGCCCATAAGAAGCCACCCACTGTTCCTCGAGTTTTCTTACTAATAAGTCTACATCAGCAAACTTACTCGCTTCTAAAGAATTATAGTAACATTCTTTATAGTAAGGCTGGGAGAGAGATGAGTCAGAAGGAGCAGCTGTTGTCAACGCCTCCTTTTATTGCATAGTTTAGGCTGACAGGATGCCAGTGGGTGAATGTTGTAGGAGTAGGGAGTAATTTAGGACAAATGGCTCACCAATGAAATTTGACCTGCACTTATAATTGAGACGAGATGAAGGCATAGTATACGCATTACTAAAAATATTAAAAGTTAAGGTGGAGATACAACAGGGAAGACCAGAATATCCCCCAAATTAATCTGTTTAGGTCCATTAGTATCTATAACTGAATATAGTTCAGTGATTAGTTATCAAAGATGAATATTACAGTTAGGAGTCCCACAAAAAGAAAAAGAAAAAGATAGCAACAGCAGAGATTATTGTCAACCTGGCTGTACTTTTTCAGGTTATAATGCAACATGGCAGCAGTTAAAAGGGCAAGTTCTCCCACTGTGACAATTTGACTTCTCTTTAAAGGGTCAGGGGAGAGTGAACAGTCATTAAACCATTTTTCCAATCCCTTGATTTTCAGGCTGCAACAGGACCAAAAGACGAAGGCTGCTGCTCTAGCTGAAGGTTGTGCAGAATTCAGTTAAGCTTTCTGCCATTAGAATGATGAAAACAATGGGGGTAAAGATAGAGGTATACACCATATTGACAGGAATTAATTTTGGCAAAACATGGCTAACAGGCAAAACAATTACAATCTATCCCATGCATGCATAGCACTTAACAGATTCCCCCCCCCCATGCAAATTCAGTTATTAGTAATGCTAATGCCTACCTGCTAATTACATTCCCAGATAAAAACTGCTTGTGACACTCCAGAAATACTTATTAAGAATACCTCTCCGGTGCTAATATGTGGTGCACATAAGGATGCATACCCATCTATCTATTTTATATTTTAGAAAATAGTCTGTCTGCCTTCTGTGTGTTTGGACCCCACTCAAGATAGCATTGCCAAACTCAGCATGAGGGTTCGTGAGGTTGGGGCAGCAGCCTTCATCAATGTTTGGACACTCTCCACCATTTTGTGTCAAGATGGCAGTCTAAAAAAAATCATTTTGGCATGACTTTCCCCATTTTGGGGCATAGGTTTGGTCACCTCTCCAGATATCATTGTCAAACTCAGCATGAGGGTTCCTGAGGTCGGGGTGGCAGACTTTGTCGCCAACTGGAAGCCAGGTGCCAGTTTGAATCAAGATGGTGGACCGAAGTGTGACTTTGCTGTGACTTCACCTGATTTTTGGAGTGATGAGTCCAAACCCAAAAATTACACTATCCATTTAAAAATCACAATACTTTATTGGTGTCTAAAAATTCCCAGACAGCACTGGGCACTCTCCACTGGTATTATATACACCATATATGTGAAGAGGACACACTCCATTGACGTTCTATCTTGCAATGGGACAGTGGAGAAGTTATTCTTCCCCAGCCTTGGGTCTCCCACATGTTGGACTACAAATTCCAGAATCCTTGACCATTGCCCATGCTGGCTAGGGATGATGGAGGCTGCTGTTCACATACTGTTATTATTAAAATAGAAAAGTAAAATATATAGCATGACAGTCAACATTAGGCCTACTCAGAGTGGGCCCATTAAAGTTAATGGACACGACTAACATAGGTTCATTAATTTCAGCAGGTCTCTTCTGAGCAGGAGCTAGTTAAATGCAACCCGCAAGACCCAAGCATGTTCAGAACTGGAGTAAAGGGAGCTCAAAAAGCCAATTACTTAGGTCAGCACTATTGTGGACTAGCAAAACATCTAGCATTATGCTGAGCAGTGTGCATGTTTTAAGGAAGCCTTTCAAGAGATCCAGCAAGTTGCATCACCTCTATGAGGCACAGCCTCAGGGTAGCATTTCATTCTTAAACAGCAGCCATTCACTGACATGGAAGAAAGTAAAGCAGCAGTAAAAGGGACACCTCTGGGGTGAAAACTAGTACATTTGCTTCTTATCCACCAAGAAGCAAGGATGTGGCCATCTGTACACTCTTTGGCTTTCTTCCTTGTTCACAATGGAAACTTGGCCAAAATAAAATACATATATCACCGATGTAGTGAACCAGTCCTTGGGTATATTTGCTTTATTTAAGATTTCTTAACCTCTCATACCAACAAGGCACCTTCAGTTAGGATATCTGTTCCTGTTAATGCTTCACTTTAAGAAAGTCCCTTTTAAACATTTTGCCCTGCCACCAGAACACTCTTAGAAATGCTAAAAAGGAGCACTCCCTCCCCACAGTCCATTCCTTTCCCTGTACAGTAATTAGTAAACATTCCATGTCCCCAGACTATCAATCTAAAAATAGCTCTCCTGACAACAGAGATGTCAAATTTAAGCAGCAGGATGCTGAAGCGCCTTGCGACGCATAACAGGACTGTTCCAACGCGGCTGCTTGGTAATTCAGGAATTTATAGCTGATAAATGGGCCCTGTCACATTTATCTCCAGTAAAGATTGATGTGCCAAGACTTTTATTATCAGTTTCCCACCTGGATGGTGCATAGTTCCCCATAATCAGAATACCATGGTTGATAGAACATTGATGACCAGGCCAGTTTTCAATTTTAGGATCCATCTTTGGATATTCTGTATTGATGATGTGCCTATAAAACACTTAATAAAATTTCCTGTTTCCAAGCAGTGTCTTTGGGCACTTTCCCCCATATCCCTCACAAGTTGTGCCCACTTTACCAGCTTGACAAATGCCAGTGCAGACACCTTCACACAGCTCAGTGTCCCCAAAGCATGTCTAAGAGCTGGCCCCCACACTATAAGAGGCACCAATTGCCAAAGGAATCTGCAAAATATCACCAGTTGCTTATTGCACTCATTTGGGCCATGTACTCTTGTTATTGAGACTCTCATCCCGGCACCAGGTTAAAGTATGAGCAAAAATATCTCAAGTTGCTTCATTAAATACATACAAACTACCAGCAGCTGTTCCTGCCAGTGTTGGGATTTATTAAAAAAACCAAGCAGAAATAAGTTGTTAGATACTAGAATATTTTTAGAAAATAGGTTAGAAAGCAGACGATCCTTAGCTGAGCTGGTCACATGTTGCCTGAAGGCCTTGTACCATTCATCCCTGATTAAACATATGAATGTTAGTTTATGAAACTGTATCACAGTGTCTCTAAGCTGTGCACCATTAGTGACAGGTTAAAAAGCTGCAGTTTATTTTTATGCATAGTGGAACTTATGGAACCACATATTTCCAAAGCAATTTTATTTTCTTCTGGAAAGGCAATTCAAGAATGCAAATGAATAAGTTTCTAAATTAACAAGTGTAGATTCTGTGCAATGTCTGTGCAAGAAAGACTGAGAACAAATTGATTCTCATTAGATGAAGATATCTCTATCCCAGGCATCCCCAAACTGCGGCCCTCCAGATGTTTTGGCCTACAACTCCCATGATCCCCAGCTAACAGGACCAGTGGCCAGGGATGATGGGGATTGTAGTCCAAAATATCTGGAGGGCCGAAGTTTGGGGATGTCTGCTATCCTATATCTGATGCTGTGAGGAAAAAAATATTATGCTTCTTATTTTTGTATGCGGATAAACTGCAGCACCAGAGGCAAGGCTAATGGAATATATCTAATATAGCTTGAAGATTGAATGCTATTTTAATGATCTAGATCTTTTTGTGAAGCAATCCTATTGGCAACTTTACAAGCAAATATACAACATTGGCAGCAAAGAACGTGAAATTTGGATGATAGTTAACTTTGGAACATACTGCTTGTCCAGAGGATTTATAAATGTAAAATGATCTGCCAAGATGATTTCTCTCAGTTGTAAATCTGGAAAATTAAAGAAGGATGTTCAATTGAAAATGATTCTAGAACACCTACTCTGGTAGGATTTTACTGATCTATTTAACATTTTGCCTGTGAAATCAAAATCAAAGGCATATTTGCTTTTTTTCAAATTTATTCTACCCTTACTCCCGATAGCAACAAACCAAAGTGTTGCAAGACACCATGTTTTCACCAGAGTCATGAACCTCGCAAGGCAAATGTAATTATTAGATTTTGGATTTATTCATTTTGTTTGGTTTTCTTTTGATGTAGCAGAACTATAACCTTTTAACTAGAAAATCCAATAAAAAACTGCAAATATATATTTTTAAATAGCTCTGAGTCAATAAAGCATATAACTATGAGCTTATGGCTGGCCCCTGTGAAAACAATATGCTGGACTGGATTGGCCAAGAGCCTGATCCAGAAAGGTTTATGTTCTTATATTGTTATCCCTCCCTCAAGCTAATGACACAATTAATATGTCATCGGTTATAAACAGATCATGTGATAAAACTTCCTGGGGTGTACCACTTCAGATGCAAATACAGTAAAAGACTGCAATCTTTTCCAAATAAAATTCACCCTTACTAGCAGAAAAATGGGGCAACCCTGAGCTAAATTGTACAATCTCTGAGTGTTCTCTTTTCCAAAGCATCAAATCAGGATAAGGACCAAATATTGTGGTCTATGCTCACCCTAGCTATCTACATTGTATTTGATTAGAGAAAATACCTGACTGGAAATCTCTCTGAATTGAACTTTATAGTATCAAAAAAGGGGGAGTTACACAAAGGATTAATTAAAAAAACTCCACTTTACTAAATACACAATACAAGTAAAAACACTCCTTTGCTAACGATATGTTAGTCAGAATTTACTCTTGGTTAACAGTTGCTTGTTTTACTGACTAACATGTTTCGTAAATATACATATGACTGGTCATCTCTGTGTGCCCGCTTGAAAAAGAAAAGTTCATTTCTCTGTTCCATCTTCTGTTTCACTGTCTTCACTATCACTGTCTCTTCCAGGATGCTCAGGCATTTTCCGATGCTCCTCCTCAATTTCCTCTGCTACCTTTTGTTTCTCATTAACAACTTTCTCTTCTGCAGTTTCCATTGGTGTGGGTTTGATTTCAGTTTCTTTTTCCATTTCAAGATCTTTGCTCTGAACTTCTTCACTTTCCTGAGATTGAAGTGTTTCGATTTCTTCAACAAGTGTTGGAGGAGGCAGCAAGTTCTGCTAGTAAGAAAATTAAACAATTCATTATGAAAATGCCTGCTTTTTGTTTTATGAACAGACCCATGTTTGAATGCAATTCAGGACAACCTAGGCGTCCTACATCAGAAGACTTCAATACAATTCAATAATGTACTAGCATGTGAATACAGGTGTTGCTGCTCAGGAATTCCATGTGTACTGCTTGCTGACTGTAATTACAATTAATTTACTTAATAGTGTACTGTCATTGGTTATAAGATATGTAATAAAATAATTCTTTGACGTGAGATTCTACAAGTGAGAGATGCAATTTCAAAAAGGCTAGCTACAAATGAGGTGATTCACAGAAGTCTTATAAAGGAATCTACTTATTAAAAGAATATTTAAGAATTCTTGGAGAACAGGTGATGTCCTTGTAGTCTGGAGGCGGGAAAACGTTTTCCCCATCTTCCGTGTTTCTCCTAAAATAAGACACGTCTTATATTTATTTTTCCTCTAAAAAAACACATCACGGCTTATTTTCGGGGGATGTCTCTTTTTTTATTACCGGTAAGCATGGTACAGCATTATTAAGTACGGGGCTTTCTTGCGCCGCCCGCTGAGCCTGCTGCTGGGTCCCAGGGATTCACGCGGCACGGCTGAGGCTGCTGCCAGGTCCTGCAGCTTCGCGCGCCGCGCGCTGCCGGGTCCCTGGGCTTCACACAGTGCGGCGCGGCGCGGCTGGGGCTTTGCCCCGGCACCTGAATCATTCGGATCATTGGTCGACCGCGTCACTGGACGATTCCCTCTCCCCTTTTAGCTCTCTCTCCTTCCTCCACCAGCCCTTACCTTCACCTCTCTTCCATTTGTTTTGTTTTTGCAGCGTTTTTTTTTACAGGCATCCGTGGAGCAAGAGCACGGTGCCGCGAGTGCTCACGGCTTCTCGAGCACTGGCGGGGTGGCCGCGCAGGCAGGGGACTCCCAGCAGCTCGGAGCTGCTGCTGAAGAGAGCGCACACGCCGCACAAAAACGTGGGGTGCTGTTTTTGTGCGGCGTGTGCGCTCTCTTCAGCAGCAGCTCCGAGCTGCTGGGAGTCCCCTGCCTGCACGGCCACCCCGCCAGTGCTCGAGAAGCCGTGAGCGCTCAGGAAGCTGTGCTTGGAGTCCGCCCCTACATCGCCTGGGCGGGCGCTTCCCCGCCGATCAGCTGGAGAGCGGCGGTGTGTGCGGTGTGTGCGGCTTCAGCAACGAAGCTGCCTTTTCTCTGACCTCCTAGGGGGCTTTCTGCGGAGCTTCTTCTCGGTTGGAGACGCCTGGGGGCTAACTCCAGCAATGGCTGCGTTGGAGCGCTCACGCTCCCCTTTTCATTTGAGGCTCCTTTCTTGCAGCTCCTCGTGGCATCGGACGGCATCGGGGCCAGAAGGATAAGCCGCCGCTTACTTGTTTTTTGCGCGCGTGCTCGATTCTTCCGCAGGGGAGTTCCCGGGTCTCCTGCTACGGCCTCACAGCAAGGTTGAGGCGGCTATTTCCTCCTGCCCAGGAGGGTCCCGCGAACGTCAGGGTCGGGTAGGTACCGGTACCCCCAACACGTCTTATTTTTGGGGGATGTCTTATTTTTTTTTGGCTTTAAAAGATCGTGCCATGGCTTATTTTAGAGGCACGTCTTATTTTAGGAGAAACACGGTTTTTTCTTTTTTAAAAAAGGGGGGGAAGAAAGAACACCTAGGTAACTACTGACCGGTCTTAGAATGGATACTTAAATGGTTGGTTTGTGAGCACTTAGAAAGGAAGGATGCTGTGATTGCGAAGACTCAGCATGGGTTTCTAAAAAAACTACCGTATATACTCGAGTATAAGCTGACCCGAATATAAGCCGAGGCACCTAATTTTACCTCAAAAACTGGGAAAATTTATTGACCCGAGTATAAGCCGAGGGTGGGAAATGCAGCAGCTACTGGTAAATTTCAAAAATAAAAATAAATACCGTCCTATGCCTTTCCCAGCTGTCGGCGGCGGGGTTGGGGGAGAAATAAGCCGAAAAAAGCTGAGGGCGGCTTTTTCAGCACATTTTTTGTGCTGAAAAAGTAGGCTTATACTCGAGTACATACAGTCAGACTTATTTCTATTTTGATTGAGTTACAAGCTTGGTGGATAAGGGAAATGCTGTGGACATAGTATTTCTTGATTTCCTTAAGGCTTTTGACAAAGTCCCCCATGATATTCTTGCAAAGAAGCTGGTAAAATGTGGGCTGGAAAAGAAACTGTTAGATGGATTTGTAGCTGGTTGACTGACTAAACCAAAAGCATATTCACTAATGGTTTCTCATCATACTAGAAAGAAGTGACAAGTGGGGTGCTGCAAAGTTCTGTCCTGGGCCTATTGCTGTTCAGCATTTTAATATATTACTTTGATGAAGAAATCATCAGATTTTCAGATGACGCCAAACTGGGATGGGTAGCTAATGCCGCAGTAGACAGAATCGGGATTCAATATATATACCTGAAGGAGCGTCTCCACCCCCATCATTCAGCCCGGACACTGAGATCCAGCACCGAGGGCCTTCTGGCGGTTCCCTCATTGCGAGAAGTGAGGTTACAGGGAACCAGGCAGAGGGCCTTCTTGGTAGTGGCACCTGCTCTGTGGAAGGCCCTCCTAGCAGATGTCAAGGCAATAAGCAACTATTTTACTTTTAAAAGACAACTGAAGGCGGCCCTGTTTAGGGAAGTTTTTAATGTTTGATGCTGCATTGTTTTTAATATTCGGTTGGAAGCCGCCCAGACTGGCTGGGGAAACCCAGCCATATGGGCGGGGTATAAATAATAATAATCTATTATTATTATTATTATTAGTTTAACAGATTTGAGAACTAGGTCAAAACTAACAAAATGAATTTCAATAGGGACAAATGTAAGGTTCTACATTTAGACAGAAAGAACCGGCTGCACAGGATCCAGGGGTCTTAGTAGATCACAAGCTTAACATGAGTCAATAGTGTGATGCAGCAGCAAAAAACAAAAACAAGTGAATGTTATTCTAGGCTGTATCAACAGAAGTATAGTGTTTTTATTAATATTCCTGCTCTATTTTGCCTTGGTCAAACCATGCCCATAGTACAGTACTGTGTTCATTTCTGGGTACTACAATGAAGAAGGATATTGACAAGCTGGAATGTGTGCAGAGGGCAATGGAAATCAAATCTTATAAGGAAATTGGGAATGTTTGGCCAGGTAAAGAGGAGACTGAGAGGAAATATGATAGCCACATTCAAATATCTGAAGAGCTGTCACATGGAGGAGGCAGCATGCTTGTTTTCTCCTGCTCTAGAGGGTAGGTCCTGAACCAGTGGCTTCAATTTACAAGAAAGGAGATTCTGACTAAACATCAGGAATAACTTTCGGACAGTAAGAGTTGTTCAACGGTGGAACGGACTCCCTTGTGAGGTTGTGGACTCTCCTTACTTGGTAGATTTTTAGCAGAGGTTGGGTGGCTGGCCATCTGTCATGGATGTTTTAGTTGAGAGGTGTGGACTACTAGATGACACTTGGGGTACCTTCCAACTCTACAAATCAATGACTTTGTGTGGGGGATGAGAATGGTGTAAGAATGATGTTATTTTATTTTACTTATGGTACTTTTGTGAAGAGAATGCAAGACCACTGTGAGACTCCAGAGATGTTCACCCTCCCCAAGACCGGTGGAAGGTCCTGGAGTTCACAATTCCTGCCACCTCCTTTCATTGTATGTAGGAAGTAGCATTCAAACCAAGAAATTCCATTTGAGACTCTTGCTTCAGATGTTACATTCTAAGGACAATACAGGGAACAAAGGACAGTTGGGAAAAACACAGTGGCTGATCCATCCCTGAGTTGCTGCTCAAGGTACAAGGAAAAATAACATTTGAACAGGCTCTACTAGCACTGGGAAGAAAATGTCAATGTTTGTTGGGTTTGTTGACCTACGGAGCCTGAGATTGTTCTGCTGGCAGAAGGGGAGGAGGAAGGTGCATGTGTGGATATCCCACGTCCAAAGTCTGCTCATTTTCCCAAAACCCTCACAAAAATGTCCACAACTGCTAGCTCTGGAGTTGGTACAACTAATTTCTTTTCATAGTAGTCAAAAGAAAAATGGTGCCACAATGAAACAGCATGGCAGTGGATGTGGCACTCATTCTGTAGGCTGATCGCCACGGTCTCATCCCCTGACCCTGGTATGAATTTGAGTTAGAATTGCTCTGGCCAACTAAGAACAGACATATGCAGTAGAATTCTAGTATTAAAACACTGTTATTGTTGTTTGTCTGGATTGTGGTATATGTGTTGCATGTATCTAGGAAATAACAATGGAACTTAATTTATACAGTGATGCCTCGCTAGACGAAATTAATTCCTTCCACGGGTCAATTCGTGTAACGAATTTTTCGTCTAGCGAGTCCCAGTTTCCCATAGGAATGCACTGAAACTTAATCAATGCGTTCCTATAGGCTCTGGGAGACTGGCGGAGGCATGCGACGGGGCTTCGGAGAAGGTCTCCGAAGCCCCGTCCGATGTCGGCTGTGTGCAAGGCGGCTGGGGGAGAAGCTCTCTTCTCCCAGCCACCGCCTTGCCTGCCTCCCCCAACACGGAGCGCAACTTCAGAGGTCTCCAAAGTTGCGCTTCGTGCCGGCTGTGCGCGGCGAGAGGCGGCGGCAGGGGAAGACCTTCTCCCGCCGCCGCCGCCTCTCGCCAGCTTCCCGCGACACGTGTCTGGGGTGCAGGGCGAGAGGCGGCAGCGGGGGAAGGCCTTCTCCCGCCGCCGCCTCTCGCGACACAGAATGCAACTTTGGATGCCTCCGAAGTTGCGCTCTGTGTCGGGGGAGGCAGGCGAGAGGCGGCGGTGGGGGACGGAGCCGAATCGAAGCGGGCGCTGCTTGCCCCCGCCTGTCTTCCCCTTGGCTCGGGGAAGACAGGCAGGGGCAGCCGCTGCACCCCCGCATATCGGCTCCGCCCCCCCTGGCAAAGGAAGATTAGCTGTCAGCTTCCCTCGCTGACAGCTGATCTTCCTTTGCTGCTTTCTATGGCCGCGCTTCGTAAGACGAAGCGGCGGTCATAGAAAATTTTGTTGTCTTACGAATGCCTCGCGCAACGCAAAACTCTTTCGTCTAGCGAGTTTTTCGTTGTGCGAGGCATTCGTAAAGTGAGGCACCACTGTATTTAAAAAACCCTAATATGTATATTTTATTGTTTTAAACCATCTCATGCATATATCCCAGAAAGGCAGCCTAGAAATATTTTAAATAAATAAAATAAAACAAAGACCTCCCAACTTGCTCCTCCTTCTCTTCTACTGAAAAAGAGGGGGTCACACCAGTCAACTCTGGAAAGATAGCAGAGAATTCCACCCACCTTCCTCCATGATTCCATTTCGTTGTTCCAATGAGCTCTTTCACACTAGCATTTCTGCACACCATTAAACTGAAATTGCATCTGCTATTAACTCATGTTTCTGACAGCCATGTCATGGAGAGATTTCAAGAACGGCACTCAAACTTTGAAATGACTATATCTGGATCTCTTAATATGTGGCCAAAATGCTATTTTGGGGAGACTAATTATAGGGATTAAGGAAAGCTGAATCTCTCAAATAAGGGATTCCTTTGTCCCTGGAAAAATATATATTTCATGCTGCCGGATACAAACCGAGACTCCTTCTGCGATGCAGCTGGTATCCATGCATGATAACGGTTATTCGATTCTTTTTTGTAAGTATGGACTAATGTGATGGTAAAAATAACATCTCAATAGTGCTACAGAGAATACATACCAGAGCATTTGCTGCAAGTCTGCATGAGTTATGGACTTATCCAGTCATTGCACTATAGCCTGTAAGTGTTTGAGTATAAACTGAGCATGCAGACTGTTCTTCAGAGAATGTAGTCAGTGCAGCTCCTGTTCATATCAACAAGCCTGTTCTAGCAGAGCCAATATGCAAAAGGTGTTTTTCATGTCACAGGATGATCAATGGCATCAAATGGTTTATTTTTCTCCCAAGAGAATATTTTAAGGCCCCCCCCCAAACCCTATCCAGATTTGTATCAAAAGAATCAGCCAGATTCTTTAATGCTTTTTTTTTTTTGCTAAACACGAGGACATCAAGGCAGTGGTAGGGCCTCATCAACATGTTTTATAAAAATAGGTTTGAAATTGTTATGCTTCATGAAGACTCAAATTAATGCTGAAGGTATGAAACCAATCGTATGACAGATTTCAGAAACACTGCTTTTGCAAGTTCAAAGGAAGATGTCAGACCAGGCACCCCCAAACTGCGGCCCTCCAGATGTTTTGGCCTACAACTCCCATGATCCCTAGCTAACAGGACCAGTGGTTAGGGAAGATGGGAATTGTAGTCAAAAACATCTGGAGGGCCAAAGTTTGGGGGTGCCTGGGTCAGACGTTTACTAATTTACTTGTTATCAAAGATTTATTAAGAGTGTGTTCACTCAAAAAATTCCCAATGTTAAAAAGTACGTTTTCTCATCTTTCAGTAATATTTACCTGTCTGTGCTGGCGTGTATTCTGTATCATGTGCATATACATGTTGTACACGAAGTTGGCCATCTGAGGCATATTCTTTATAACATGGACTTGGTGAGATGGGTGTTCTCCATTCTAGAGGAGGAGAAAAAAGTACTATTGAGATATTTAAAGCAAAAAAATGAACATAAGAGCACTTTTGTAATGAGATAAAATATTCAAAATCCTACCAATACAGGTTATGCCTTAGGAAGGAAAAGGCAAAGCTCCTTTGTACTGAGGAAGACCACTGGTCCATCTAGCTCATAGGAGCCCTAGGAGTTTAGGCAACAGGCATTCCTAGTCCTACCTTACTTAATAAATATATATATATACCACTTAACTGTAAGAAAAAACCTCTAAGCAGTTCACAAAAATATAAAACTAACTATTAAAACTCTTGAAGAAGTTAAGAACAGGTATTCAAACACATTCAAAAGATGAAGATAGCTGAACAATGAAGCGTGGTCTGCATGTAAAGCACATGCTCTACCACTGAGCTATACTCCTTGGGTACCATGCAACCCACTGTGCTGTTCAGACAACCAGACTTCTACTTGTGCAATGAAAATTCATGTTTTTCTCCTCCCCCTCCCGCCACCGGTGCATGCTCAAAAACTGCTCCAAAGGATTGGAGATTTTGTGGGCGCATGGTGGGAGCAGAAGAAGGGGAAGTCGTGTTGTGCGAGTGTAACTCTGCTTGGATACAACCCAATGTTTCAATCAGACTGTATTTATGTAATTCAAGACAGCTCTCCATACCTGCCGGACTGCTGGAAAATACTCCATAGGGATTATATGCAGTTGAAGAGGACGAGCAGTGAGCTGGCTGAAAGCTGGAGTCAGCTCAAAACAGTTCTGGAATAGCGATACTCGGGCAAAAATATAAAGCCCAAGTCTTGCTCTTGACATAGCAACCACCAAACGCCGAACATCCCTTCAAGAAATAAGAAGGAAATTGACACTGTTAGAATCAATGGCAATTGCTGCAAACTTTGCAGATCTACCTGAATGCTGAGAATTAAAGCTAGGATCTCCTGCATGCATGGCTTGTGCTCTACTCCTGAGCCTTTTCCAAAAGGAGTGATACACCTGAGGTCATGGGGATAATATTTTCGGCACCATTAGGCTGCAGTTTGATCTGACATAGGAAAATCTGCAAAACATTTTATTTCCTCTTCAACTGTTAAAGGTACTTAATGGTTTGCCTCCCCACCACTGCACGCTTTCTCCTACGAAGCTCTGGAGATGCCATTGATCACAATGACCTCACTTTTTTGATACAATATCAACAACTCCAATTATTATTTGCGTATCCGTATGCATGTTCAAATACCACAGGAATAATTATGGGGATTATCGTAATCCACATCTCACTAAGGCGTAGGTTGATCAGTCATCCTGGCAAGGGTTAATTCCAGTTGTGGTTTAGCACCAATGATACCCAATTAAATTTATCACAAGGTGGGCTTATTAACAAAACTCACAAATGTAGTGGGTGCAGTTCGGAGGATTCTAAATGCAGGAAAATACATTCTGAGTAATGATTGGGTGAGAGATAAGCAAGGATCTATTGAGCTCTGCCTGAGCCAACTTTATGACTACTACACAACACTACTTAGATTCTGCCCTTTGCGAAGATGCGTTATTACTTACCTCAAGTGGCCAACTGCTTTAGTTCGCACAAGTGAAAGGATGATATAATCATTTTGCTGTCCTTGAAACCGGTCCACAGTTGTCACCTAGCAAAAACGCGGAGAGTGTTAATTCACTGGCATCTCACTGAGATTTCCAAAGAGCATTTGGAAAATTAACTATGAAGTATAGCTAGTGAAAGCAAGCTGGCCTTTTGGTGCTAAGCTGAAAGGTTTCTTTCTGAAAAGATGGTGGAAAATTACTCCACTGCAAACAGGAATAGGGCAACAGGGGAAACACCCTTCTTCGTAATGGAAACTCCCAGACAAAATCTGAGAAATCCAGATGACTGTGAATGCACAAATAGAGCTTCTGAGTTAGGGATGGGGGAAAGTTTTGTTCGTCTGCGTTTTTAAACAAACTGACTTGACTTACACCTCCAAGACTAAGATACAAATTAGAATGTAATTACCCTTTGGATTTCTTACTTTTCTGAATTTTTCAAAAATGTCTATTTTAGGATAGATTCCTCAAGAAATGTGTACACTGGGACAAAATACATATTTAAGTATGTACTTCAATACAAATTTTGTTTATTTATTTTTAAAATCCGCATATTAATGAGAAAATGGGATGTAAAAGATTGATGAATAAACAAGTGTGCGGGGGAATGTCTGGGAATCAAGGAGGCTGTGGTCCCTGTGGATTCTCGAACCACAACATATTACCAGAAAGCATGTGCAGAGGTTGGTCCACAGTATCCTACAGTCTATCGATGGCCTTCCTGGGGATCAAAGGGTTGCTTGAGAACACTGTCATCACTGTTAGATCCAATGTTTCCAAAACTACGCCTGCAAAACTGGAGCTTTTAGTTGGTGACAATCGCAGTACCTGGTACTGTTTTATTCCTGGAATATATGCACCAAAGGCCATTTATGCAATAAAAATGATGAAATATGCTCTAAAACCAGAGGTGTGTGCCTTAACGACACTGTTTTCAGAATGCAAAGAAAATGCATACTTCGCTTATTTAAAATTTAATGTTTTCATCAAAAAACATCTGTGCAAAATTTAAGAGGTGCCGTATATCATGTTCTTGCATAGTAATGTGATTCCTGAAATGTAGCTACTAATGGTTACAATTTTCCTAATCTTAATTGATGTTGCTTATAAATACCGCTATGGGGCAAGCCTTGGCAAAAGCCTATGCAATGTAATTAGCCATTATAACATCTTGTGCTCTATTTCAGGGCTTATTTTTGCTTTTGAACAAGTCTTGAATAATTAAAATATTCTCCTCAAGATACAAAGCTATGCCTTTTGTGAACTAATGACTCAAAAATCTATTTGCATATAAATCTGACATCTAATTATAATTTGCTATATTATCTCCTGCAATTCACCAGCTAGAATCTCTGTGCCTAATTTGCTTTTTAGGCTCAACATTAGACAGGAAAAACAACAAATGACACAGTGGCATCCAATCCACAAGCAGCAATCAGCTCAACCAGTGAACAAACTTAAAATCTGACTAGTAGCTTTGTTTATAAATATATGGAAGGAAGGAAGGAAGGACGATGCAAGTGAATAGTATCTGGAATGTTACCTTGTTTGGTCTTCCAATCATTGGGTTATTTCCACAACGCTGATTAATAATATCCCGAATGAGGTGTTTCTGGCCATTATAGGTTGTCAAGATGCTTATCTTCTCTGCAGGGTATCCTAGCAGGCACATGTACATGAACAGTGCAACAACATATTCTGCCTCGCCAAGATTCTGCAAAGGAGAGGAACTTGTTTTATGCACTTGGTCAAATAATATTCATGCAGCTAGGATGGAGCAAAACCACAACTTGGGAGAACATGACTCCTGCCTATTAAAGACATTTCCTTGATATGACTTCCTAAGAGCGAAAAAAGGAAATTTAAATGCTGTTGGCATCTGTACAGTGACAATTTTTTAAAGACACTATGGTGTATATGCACACATATTTACAGATACCTCTCAGAAAGGAACATTCCCACTTCCAGCCAAGTGGCATGAACTTCAACTGGTCTCCATCACCCACAACCCATAAGAGATATATTTTCTGTACACTGGGGTGGTAGTGATGGAGAGGAGATATCTATTGCCCAGTGCTTGCAATTTAACTTAATATTACAAAACTAAAACTTGCATTCTGTTTTCATAGTAAGTACACACCCTGATGTGAGTACCAAAAGTATTATGAATTGTTTTCCCCTTACCTGATAGAAGTAAGGATTGGGTTCAGATTCTCCTACGCCATGGAAATCTTCTACATTTATGAGCTGGAAGTCATACAGGAAACCAGCATTTGCTGTTCTGAATTCTGGCAAGAGCTGCACATGTGGCAAGTTACCCAGGTTCTTGTAACGCCAATTGTAGAGATTGCATAAGCTTTATGGGAAATATAGTTGAAGACAATTATTGTCAATTGTCAACATGAGTAAATATATTCCTTTACTATTTCTCCATGTTGCCTTTAAAATTAATTTCATGCATGAAAAGCAAATGCATTATTATAAAACATGTTTATTGGACCACAGTGAGGAGCAAGGAAGGAGAACAGTTCTGCAAAATGAGGATCACAATAAAATGAGAACACATTTAGAACAATCAGACTGCTGTATGATCTGAAATATTTCAATCGCTATAGGTAATCGCAAGCACTACGAATTGTACCAATAAGCAGAATGAGATGCAACGCAGGTTTCAAAGCACTTATAGGGGTTTGCAGTGAAACAACTGAAACGGGGGGGGGGCGGCTTGCTTTTAGCACCATCTTGCTGCCTGCTTGTACTTTGAAGTCCTGACTTTGGGACTTCAAAGCACCAAATCCCTCAGTTTCATTTGTGACATCATGGGATTGATAGGTGGGTGACCCTGCCCAATGGTCAAAATCTGGCCCCTGTGTGAGTGCAAGGATTTATGCTTGCCCAACAGAACTTTCACTCTATCCTCCCCCATGCCCCCCTCCCCCAAAGACTCACCCGACTCTCTAAACCGGGAAGGTTGCAGGGTGAGAGAATGCTCCATTGCACAAGCATAAATATTTGCAATAATGGGTTGAGTGCACTGGATACCAATACAAAATTCCTTTCAATGTTTCAGGGGGCTTTAAAGAAGAGAACTGATAGTCATTATTCACCTACAAACAATGTTCACTTCAGGTTGCATTTACTGATACCACTGTGTATCACCTGAGTTAGTCACTGAGCACAATTCACAGCATGCTCCTCCTCCATCATTACAGCCTAGAGAAGTAATGCATGATCTGAAAAGGCTTATTTGCCCTCTTCAGTTCGTTCAATAACCTTAGCATTACAAAAAGGTAGAGTGGCTACGGTTATGAAAATGACAAGAGAGAAAAGTCCACCTCTAAGAAAAACTAGTTATAGTAATCATTAGGCATACATAGCCTTCAAGGCAGGCTTCAATATCTGTATGGATAGTTTCCCTTCATATAAGACCTCCTATAATCTTTATTTTCCTGTTGCCTTACCTTGCTCTTGCTCTTCCTTGAGCGTCCAAGTCAACAGTTGGCACTCCCACACGGACAAAGCGCGTAAAAAGAGACTGCTCCATGTTCGAATATTTTTGAAAAGCCATGTTTTTAATGACTGGTGGCAACTGATGATGGTCCCCAATCATAATCCACCGCTTCAGTCGACTGAATCCATCTTGGGGATTCTATCAAAAACAAGCAAGATGCTAGGGTTGAAATGCTAGAACTATTAGTGACCACTATTTTTGAGCTCTACGTTTACTGTACTGTTGTGAACATTACTTTCAAAGCTAGAAAAATGTATAGCTTCATCTTTATTCTGTATTCATAAATTAAGAGGTGCAAAAAACACCTGTTAGGAAGAATAGATTCTTCTGTACTACAACACTGTCACTTGCAGTCTTTTCTTCTATGGCCACTGTGTGTTAAGAAGCAAGTAATGTGGTATTCTTCCCTGTGCAAATCATGCCGACATAAGGCAAATTCTTGACAATAAATCTTATTTTAAATCCAGATGTGCCCAGCTACATTGTTAGGTTCCTGCTATTGTTCCTTATTCGTAAGGCTTTCCAGTGTTCATAACAAAAGTGTCAATTGGAATGTTTCTTTTTTTACGCATGGCAAAAATAATGATGTTATTAACCAATACAATCTGAAGTACAAATAGTAAAATAATTACATTGAAATAATGGTCATAAACTGAAGTGCTGCTAGTGTTCTTACCTGCAAGAGGAGTGGTATAAAAGTTTCAATCTCCAGTATCTGAGCAGACTCTTCCATTAAGATGTTATCATACTAGGAGGTTAAAGAGAAACATGTTAAGTTTTTGTTTTAATGTGGGAATGATTAGTTCATATCGGAAGCCATTTGCTTACTGATGTGGACACAGCATCTGGTAATTCATTAAATAATATAGTATGTGCATAATGTCTTTTGCTTATAGTAAAACTTGTATAATTTGACTTTCTGAGGAGTGGAATTCTCTCTCTCTCTCTCTCTCTCTCTCTTTCAGAGCTACCTGAAAGAAATGAATGTGTCTAATCAGGATATAGTGAAGCTACACCAAGCTCAAACCTGACAGGATGCTGAATGCAACTAACATTTGAATGAGTTTTCTATGTCTTTGACATGTATGTTCTTGGCTTGGTATGCCTGCAATTAGACTTCACAATGTATGTGGTACCTACTAACAGATCCTGAAAGAAAGTAGGTAGGGAAGAGGAGCAGGCTCACAGATTGGAGACTATTAGAAGGTATCTTGGCACAAGAGAACATTTCAGAGTTGGGCTGCTCTGGTAATTAGTTTCCCTCCAGGAAGGTGCAGATGTGAGTCATCCAGGAGATCTGGGTGGCTTCTGGGTCTACGACCAGCTCTTTACCTATCCATATGGTGTAGTACAGGGCTTCACGACAGTCATGTGGCTGAGGCTTGAGCCATGGTACCAAAGGGACAAAAGAGGCTGGACAGGCAAACCAGTTCCTCAGTCCATATCAGGGTAGAATAGTATTGATCTTCTGCCACACTGCTCCTATGTGTATGACATAGCTAAGTAACTAAATAAAGCTGTGGCCAATTGAATCCAGCATCCACCCTTTTTGCCAATTTGCAAGGCATTCCTTATCCTATCTGCTGCCTTTATAACCCTCTAACAGCAGCAGATGACACACATATAATACAGGGAAGCCTTAGCATTTTGTCCGCAGTGGCGTTACCTTGAAACCCAACTCAACCAAGTCATGGCGTTTCAAAGCAGCATGCGTGCAGGTCATGGCAATGATCTTTGCTTCCTTCACAAGTAGGTATTTGGATCTGTCCAGTCCACTGCGGAGCAGTTCAAAAGCTCTGAATTCCTACAGAAAATAGGCGACAGCCACAGTTCCGTGAAACAATGCAGAATACTCACGCTTACAATAAAACTGTGTGACTTTCAACTTGCTACCAAACAAAACAGCTGCAATCCAGGGGTCTCTGGGTGCTCTGAAGCGCCGATGGAACTCACACACACATATTTTCCCATTCATTTGAATGCCAGAGACAGATGTTTGAGCATAAAGTTCTTCCCCACTTTAATATCAATGCAGGGTTCCACAGATGGGGATAAACAACCAATCTGTCTTACTGTATATTTGTCTTTATGCAGATTTTCAAAATTGGCACATTTGGGAAAATTAGGAGAATCCCTAATCAGCAATGATCTATTGATCCCTGATCGACAGAAAAACACCTCTAAGCACAAGGAGGAGCAGATCAATTTTCTCTCCCCCCCCCTCAGGTTTTATTATTAATTTTGTGATACTTTAAAAACAAGCATCATATTCACAATACCACCAGGACAGGCTTTTCTGAATGCCTATGAAAATAATAACATTAGACAAAATACACAAACATGCAGGATGTTCCAGTATCATTTCATCATAAATGGATTTAAATATTGCTTGACATATGCTTACTAATCTACATCTTCAAAAGGATCTTAGAAAAGTTATAGCCTCTTATTAAACTCTACCTACTTTGTATATATATTTCTAATTTCATTCACTTAACTGAATAGCATAATCATTTAATGAAAAAAGATATTTGCTTTTAGAAGCAAGCACCCCACCAATTGTTGATTCTAATTTTGCATATGGTTTTTAGTATTTCCTAGAATACTATTTTAGGCTCTATCTTCCCTTTGTTCAACCCTATTTTTCAAATAGTCTCTATTTTTTAGGACAATCTCATTAAAGTAAAAAATAGATATAGCTTTAAAACTGCTATATCTCCAATGACTTACATTTTTAAAAATAAATCTTTCTTATCATTTCAGGTGTTAAAACCCTCCTGATAGGATACTTTATAGTAATAGAATTTTAGCACACACAAATGCAACTGGATCTTTTGTACAACCATTTCTCTTCAAAGAATTGCAACCCCAATAAAGTTTCCAAATTTCCATTATTTACTGTTTGACAAGTTTCAATTTACAGGACCTTATGAAAATTCAGTATACAGTGGAACCTCTACTTACGAATTTAATCTGTTCTGAATGCACATTCGTAAGTAGAAACATTCGTAAGTCGAAACAATGTTTCCCATAGAATGCATTGGGAATGGATTAATTCGTTCCGGAGCCTAGGAAAAAGACCCTTTAAAGGAGACTTTAAAGACTTTAAAGGCATGCAAACATTACCTTTCAGTGCAGGGAGTGCGGGCGGGTGGCGGCCTGATCCGGCCATAGGCCAAGTGGGGGAGGTGGCGATCTGGTGGGAGGCCGGCTAGTGGCGGCGGCGGGGCCTGATCCGGCCGCGGGCTGAGCACCGGAGGCGACAGGAGGCCGCTAGCAGTGGAGGCGGGCCCCAATCCGGCCATGGGCCGAGCGCCCAAGGCGGCAGGAGGCCGCTAGCGGAGGCGGTGGGGCCCGATCCGGCCGTGGGGCGAGCGCCCTGAGGCGGCGGGAGGCTGCTAGCAGAGGCGGGCGGGGCCCGATCCGGCCATGGGCCGAGGACTCCGAGGCGGCAGGAAGCCGCTAGCAGAGGGGGGCCCCGATCCGGCCGTGGGCCGAGCGCCCGAGGCAGCGGGAGGCCGCTAGTGGCAGCGGCGGGGGCCCAATCCGGCCTTCGGATGTAAAAAAAAAATGTAATCAGGTCAGGCCCCAATTTGTATCGTTCGTAAGTAGAATTTTTCATAAGTAGGGTTATTCGTTAGTCGAGGTACCACTGTACATAGTGTGTATAGTATGTGAAGTGCTACTTATTTCATTATCAGAACTTTCTTTCCCTCTCTATAACATAAAAAGCAGCAGCCTTACCTCGAGCTGAGTGAATATCTTTTTAATATGTCTAAAACATCCTTCGGCGATTTCCATATCTTCATTGTAAGATCTGCCTTTAAAAATTGGCTGAGGGGCATTTGCAAAATACTGATGGAAAGGAAAGAAGCTGCAGATATCAGCAACATCTGAAGGTTTGCTGCCTTTAACTTTCACTTTGCTCATATACTCTTCCCAACGAGACATTACCTGGAAAAAAGTGATCACATTAACATTGCTATTTTGCAATCTCATATTTACTACGGCCAGAATCCAAAGCGTATTGCACAGAACACTAGGAGACCACTAGGCCTTTTTCTCCATACTCTACTGGAGCCTCTAAAGCAGGGGTCCCCAGACTACGGCTCCCGGGCCGGATGCGGCCCAATTGGCCTCCCAATCCGGCCCGCGACGACCCCCGCCGCCCGCTGCCCGCTCTTACGGCGCGCGGCGGCGATCTTCAAAATCGAAAAAAAATCACCGAAAATCCTTTGTGCGCATGCGTATGGGCCTCTCCCGACCCAGAAGAAGTCATTTCCGGTGCACTTCCGGGTCAGGGGAGGCCCATACGCATGCGCACAAGCGATTTTCGGCGATTTTTTCCCGACCGTGTGCGTACGGGCGCGCATGCGCACGGGCGCGCACTCCCCCGCCCCCCGGCGGGCACCGGCCTGAAGCCTGGTAAGTCTGGGGACCCCTGCTCTAAAGTCTCCCCTCTCCAGAGTGGGACTCAAGGTATCCAAGGAGATGTAGCTGGAAGGCAGAAATCAGCAAACCCACTATGGGCATGTGAAAGTACTTTCCACTTGTGCATCCCTGGACCCTAGTCTATGAACACAACATTTTACACACAACATCCACATTTTAAGTTACCATTGTAAGTCCATATTGTAACATATATTCAAATATACTGAAATAACTTTTTTCATTAGGAAATATGAAACATCTCACCGAGATTCCCTGCAAATAATAAAAAGTATTTTCTTTTCTTTTTTTTAGAATGCATCTCTCAACATTCAAGGTGGGTTACTGCTTATATAATATATAATCAAGGCAGAGAGGGTACACCAGTTCAAACTCCTTGCCAAAAGTCACACAAAGCAAGAACCTTGGCCTTTCTAATTATAACTCATTGCACACAGGGTGGAAACAATAGGAACAAAAAGAAGTAACAGCTTAATTATAGCTTAGCTTCCACTTGCATTTGAGAGTGAAACAACTGGTTCTTCAGTCCAAGTTCTGAGAAATTCATCCCAATTCCCCACCTAAGTTCCCTAGAATGCTATGTTCACGCCTGATCTTTACTTAATTTCTTACTTGATATAAGAAGAAGTGGCCAGCTGTTTCACAAGTATAGGAAACATCACCAGGGACCCCCAAGCTCTCCTGTAATCGGCCAACTTCCCGCAGAAGCTCCAGTCTCCGTGCTAGAACATAATTTACTCTTCCATACCTGCAAATCAGATTAATACAGTGAAGAATGAGGTACATGGTTGATTCAGTTTTGCTGACTACCCATTTGATTCTGGACTGTGAAAAAGCTGCATGGATCACAAACACACAAAGAATTATGTAATTCGTGTTAAGCACCTGAGGAAGTTTTGAACTTTTGTTTCCCAAACCACCACCTTCCAAACTGAATGGCAAGTCTCTTCTGAACAAGGGAGTTCCTTCATAGTTTTCAAAGTTGCATTGCAGTTTAAGAACACAAGAAGAGCCAAAGGCCCATCAAGTCAGCATCCTGTTCTCATAGTGGCTAACCAGATGCCAATGGGAAGCCCACAAGGGGACATGAATCCTAGAATCCCAGAACTGTAGGGTTGGAAAGTACCATGAGGGTCATCTAGACCAACCCCCTGCAATGCAGGAATCTTTCTGCCTAACATGGGGCTCAGACTCACGACTCTGAGATTAAGAGTCTCATGCTCTTCCAACAGAGCTACCCCAGCTACTTGAGTACAACAGCATATTCCTGCTTGTTGTGATCACCAACAACTGGTATTCTAGAAGCACATTGCCTCTGATGGTGGAGGCAATATAGCTATTGTGACTGGTAGCCACTGAAATTCCACCATAAATTTGTCTAATCTTTTAAAGCTATGCAAGTCAATTACCATCACTCATTCTTGGGGTAGTAAATTCTGTAGTTTAACTAAGCACTGTGTGAAAAAGTTTCTTCTTCCCTTCTTATATATCCAAGGGAAACAGTCTGCTTCCATTACTCCTGGAGCTTTCAAACAGGTTGCAGGACTCAGAAATAAAGTACCCGTAAGCTGTTCAGAGAAATCAAGCCACCCAACAGAAAACCACCACCATAAAAACAAACGATTAGCAGGTCTTCTCTGCCCTTCTTCCTTATGTGCATACATTTTACATGGTTCTGCTTCTTATGAGCTATCAGCTAACCTGCTGAAATCTTTCTCTGTCTCCAGTGCTTCCTCCCCATGACCAAGACGCAGGAGGTGGCGCTCATCAATGTCGAGAGCCATGATTTTCTCAAACAGCTGGTTCAAGGCCTGGAGATTGACAAGAGCAACAGGAAAGTAGATTTTAGGAATCCAGACGCTATTACGGGGAAACCCTGGATGTTAGAAAAACCATTCCTATTTTGGTAGAAATTGAAACGAATCAAATATGAAGAGGGTATTTGCACTGGGGACCATAAGGAAAGCTTGCCTTTTGCTTCCAAAGGAACTAATCCCTCTTTCAATCCAACCTGGGCCAAGCATACACCTATGTATAAGATTTAAACCTGCTGATAAAAGCCCTTCTAGAAAAAAGCAAGGTTCCTATCTAGTCTAATGCCTATTGACATTAGGCCAGTGCCCTCACTATATTGTTTTTAGACACCTGCTGTTTTATTTATTTATTTCAGCAAGTCTACTCAGATACATAATTTAGCTATTTATTTTATATGTGATTTACTGATAATTATTATGTATCATCTAAAATGAAACGGTCTATTAAACCATGGTTTGGCATTATGTATGAACCCTGCTCAGTGGCTTAACTATGGTTCATTTACTGCCAACAAACCATGAGCTGAAGCCATGGTTTGTTGTTGGCTTACAAACCTTGGTTTGTTTTAATGATTAAATGTAAAACCAGCACACTTTCTTTATCACAGTTTGTTTTGACCACCTTACCACAGGGGTCGGACAACTTGTGGTTGACTCATGTTTTGTTTGTGGTTGACTCATGTTTTGCTTTTTAAAAACAAACAAACAAAGAAACAAAGGCTTAGTGATATGCAAACTGGGCCCATGGTGTGTTTCCCTCAAGTCAATGATGCAGAATACATTTGAAGACACCATACAACATGATGGCAGCATCTCTATGTGGCATGGAGATGCTGTCTTAAGGTTAAAATCTTGAGTCTAAAATGCAGTACCGCACGAAGCTTGCTGAGACTCTGCTCAGCTTCACCAGAGCCTAAAGCCTCCCATTCCACAGTAGCACATCAGGATAGCCAGATAAAAAGGTAAATGCAGGGTGGTGCTGTGGTCTAAACCACTGAGCCTCTTGGGTTTGCCGAACAGAAGGTTGGCGGTCCGAATCCCCGCGACGGGGTGAGCTCCCGTTGCTCGGTCCCAGCTCCTGCCAACCTAGCAGTTCGAAAGCACGTCAAAGTGCAAGTTGATAAATAGGCACCGCTGCTTCAGGAAGGCAAATGGTGTTTCTGTGCGCTCTGGTTTCTGTCACAGTGTTCTGTTGGGCCAGAAGCGGTTTAGTCATGGTGGCCACATGACTCGGAAAGCTGTCTGTGGACAAATGCCAGCCCCCTTGGCCTGAAAGCAAGATGAGTGCCGCAACCCCATAGTCGCCTTTGACCGGACTTAACCGCCCAGGGGTCCTTTACCTTTTTTTTTTAGTTAGATAAAACTCTTTCTTTCTTTAAAGGACTGCCTGCAAGCTGCATTTCATGTTCTGAAACTGAAGTGAGAAACAGTCATAGGAATAACAGGGCACAACGTTCATTTACCTGATTGGAATGTGTAACGATCAGGGTCCTCTGTTCAGGGAAGTTGTGATAGAGATTAGAGATTATCTGCACTGCCACGTCAGTTTTGCCTGTGCCAGGAGGCCCCACCACCTACAAAAACAAAAGGAATTGCTCATTGGGGGACAAACTGCTGAGAAAGTATATATCAGGCAAGAACAGAGCTGTAAGTTGTTTTTTAAAAAAATAAAAATTAGAAATAAAATATCCTTACCCATAGTAAGGTAAATACAAACATACATACATACATGTGAATGCACATGAAGGCGAGAAGAAATAATTGGCAAGAGAATCCCAAGGACCTGGATGATAATTAAGTAGATCCTGGCCATCTGGGCATGGGCTGTATACATTATCATGCTGAAGACACATTTAAAGAGTTTAATGCAGGGGTGGCAAACAGCATACGACCCACTGGCTGGATCCTGAGCATCCCCAATGGGCCATCTGGACAGTTGGCTGGGCCATGCAAGTCCTGCTTTCAGCAGGCATTGGCAGTACCAGGGAGTTCCCAACTGAGAACTCCCTAGTGTACCCAATAGCCAAAAACAATCAGGAGTACACTTTTAAGACCAATTCTACATTTGTTTTTACCTGCCCCAAAGCTGGCATAATATGACAGGGCATGGCTTAGGGAAAACAGCCTGCCAGGAAAAAATTGGCCAGTAGGCTGGAGGTCCCCAACTTCTGATTTAATGGCTCTGTTGTGAACCTGAATCTCCAAAAAGGGAAAATCCCATAGAAAAACCCATAAAAGCCATTAAAAATGCTTTTGATCTAATAAAGCTACTACTTTGATTACTGAAACTCATATTGGCTCCGCCACAAGGAACAAAAATCTCCAGTCAAAGGAAATGTTTTGGTCAGCTGGTAAAGCTTTATTTTTTTTATGAGGAAAAGTCCATTTCCTCCCTCTCCTTCCCCACTTTGAGTGTCTAGTGAAAAATACAAATCTACTCAATGTTAAGGAACACACCAAGCTTTTGGCACCATTTAATTTTACACAGTGGGCAGAAGAAATAAGAAGTGCATGTACTTCAGAGATTAGCCAATATTAAAAAACATAATTTGTTAATGAAAGAGGAAACATGTAATAATAGGCATCATTACCATTGTCAATCCAGGTTGCATTCCTGCGCGTATAGCTTCAATCTGTGTATGGGTAAAGTGAATTGTATTGCTGAAAATTGAATTAAAGTAAATTCAGTTAATCCAGAGCATGAGACAATAAACTGAAGTTATATGAATTTATTCAATATAGTCTTCATGAATATTTTCCTTCATGCTGTTTTTCAGCCAAGGAGACCTGAACTTGCTTAAAGAAAATATGCTTTTTACATTACAGTGGTGCTCTCTAGACGAAATTGATTCGTTCCACGGGTCTTTTCTTATAGCGAAAAATTCGTCTAGCGAATCCCATAGGAATGCACTGAATTTTTTAAAAAATTTTCCCCCCGTAGGAACGCATTAATTGAATTTCAATGCATTCCTATGGGAAACCGCGATTCGCTAGACGAATTTTTCATAAAACGCATTCGTCTAGCGAGGCAACCTCCGCTTGAAAAATCGTTTCGTTAAGCGGAAATTTTGTTAAGCAGGGCATTCGTTAAGCAAGGCACCACTGTATTTGGGTAGATGAAGGAATTCACAAACATCAAGAGAAATCAATTTCTGCCTTTAGGGCTGAGATAACACTACAGTACTCCAAGTCATTACATGACCGTTCTGAAATTCATCACGTGTAATTTAGATATTGCAAAGCCATTGACCAAAACAGCTAATTTGATCAACATCATAAGTCATATTTTATCACCGAGCTTGAAAGGACTAGATATTTATTGCTAAATGTCATTTTAACATGCATGACTCTATACAAAACAAAAATACACCAACAATATGTTGAGGAGCTGCTCACTCAACAATGCAACAATGATAAGAATGTACTCTTTACTCACAAAACCGACTTAGCTGTAGAAATATGATTTGCACCTCTGAAGATCATTTTAATATTCTGTAAGCAGTAAATTGTGATAACCTACTTGACAATTACCTCAGGAAAATGATTCTTCCTGTTTGAATATATATATATTAAACTAAATAATGACACCTGAAACATATGGAAAGAAACACATGGAAAGACCCTATAAACGTGATTTCATGTTTATATGTTTCACTGACAGACATTTTGTAATGGAAATGAGCTCAACACGGATCCCTTTAGAAAGATGTACACAGATATTACCGTTTGGGTTGATTATATGGGTAAGGTCCTCTGTTGGGGATGACGTGGGGCTCAACAATCAATGTTTTTGAGCCATCAGCTTTTTCTTCATCACACTCTTTCCGTTTCTTTCCTGCTTCACTTCTGACTGGAAATGCTATCCTATTGAGGGAAATCATTGTTCTTCAGCTTCATATTATTTCTTACAGGAGACTGTTCTTCCAATGAACTATTTTCCGCCACAGACTAGCTAGCCCCGGTACCCTCAAACCTTGACCTTTATAACAAAATGAAGATGACAGCATGATGCAGGGAAGATTAAATCTGAGATGACTGAAACCCATGAGAACACAGTATGGTGTGTGTGCTTTCCTTTTCTTAATTTAATAGTTATTTTTTTTAGGAGAGAGACAAGATAAAGAGACCATTTGATATACAGGACAGCAGTTGCTGCAGGCAGTGGCAGGACAGGCATCAAGATATCAATAAAGTAGATTTCTAGAGCCATGAGACAAAGGCAAAAAATAAGAACACAGACTACATACAATACATTAAAAAATGAAAAGAATGAAATGGCTGTTAAACAGCATTCTTAAAATCATGAGGGGAGAGGTGGAAGACGGAAGAAATACTGCTTTACAGCATTTCCCAAACTTGGGTCTCCAGCTGTTTTTGGACTAAAACTCGCATCATCCCTAGCAAGCAGGATCAGTGGTCAGGGATGATGGGAACTGCAGTACAAAAATAGCGAGAGACCTAAGTTTTGGTAACACTGTTGCAAAGCTACCAAAGTCAGGAATTCAGTCAAACAGAAGATGGCACCTTATGAATTAGCAGTGTGAAAGAGCCCTTCTGGAAAATTCTGTGTGGTTCCCCAAAAGTGCAACACATGCAAATCCCACAGAAACGTAAGCTGTCCACCATTAGCACGCTTTTCTATGACAGGCCTGGGCCCATGCATAGGAAAATGAGAATCAGATTGGAGCAGGCCTGACTTGGAATGAACATGAGCAGTATTTGAGAGCTGGTGTTTCTTAATTCACCTGAATGGAGGAATCTGCATTGCAGGGTCTTCAACTGTAACTTTAATGCTGTATCCAGGAAAGCTGGCTCTTAAGTGATCAATGGAGAGGAAAGTATCATTAAAATCCAGGGAGGCGATCTGATTTGGCATTTTTGAATAGTGAGCACTACTTGGGTCTCCATAACCGAGGATAATGTCATGTAACCAATCAGGAACCACACAGTCGGTGTTCATCAAATTCCTTATAGTCTCCAGAACAGCCTAAAATAAAACAGGACATGATTTAAAGCCAGTTTTGCACTCTGGTTTCAAACAGATTTGCACTCAACTTCATGTGCTATTTCAGCCTTTCTGTGTGTTTCAGAGAAAATAAGTTCTCTTCCAATGACAGGTGTTTGGTCTGACTGAATCAGTAACTAGATTTTCAGCTGACGTCAGCCCACAAAGAGCTAGTTCAGCAAGACAAGAAGTATTTATGGGCAGCCTCTAACTACCAAACTATCCCATTAGAATGAGCAAATTCAGTGCAGTTGACAAAAAATAAAATAAAATTATGATGCTGTTCTTTATATCATCTGCAGGGACATTAGCCAGAAAAGGGGCATTGCTGTAAACATGGAATCACAACAAACATGCTATTCACTGCAGAGTGAATATTCTGTAACAGAGGTGGACAAAATGGATTATATTCTATCTTCTTCATCCTGCACAGTACTGATAGCTGAATTCTTCAGGGCATTAAGTGCCAGGTAACAATGTAAAAAACCGTGAGAAAACACAAGGTGAGGGGAATAAGACATAGGAGGGGACTTATTTAGGATTGCTTAAGTGCCGTTACCGATCAAGCCCCAATTTAACTTCAAGGTTAATCCACATAAAATAGTTCTATTAAACCAATTCTGCCCCTCCTCAATCACAGAGTCAGACATAAATAATAAACTATGGTTTATTGTTAGGAGAATGAGCCTAGGTGAGCCCCATGCCTGGCCATGCCCTCTTGTCCTCCAGTGGCTCCATGAGGAGGCAGTAAGTTGTTTGCTTAACCTCACTTTAGCATCCTACGCTGCCATTAATAAGCAGAGGTTCTCCTGTTAATTAGAGCTTAATTGGACCAAAGTACAGGTGTGTGCTAGAAGAGCTGAGATCACAAATTGTGGAAGAGAACCAACTGCAAGGTTGTTAAGGTTTGAATTTCAGAGAAGACTTTGTTCAGTGCAAAAGACAGTGGGTGGTAATGGAGCCAACAGTTTGGTTTCCTCTACATTCATGATTTGGCAACTCTCTCCTGATTGTTAGTTTTAATTATACTTGTACAAGTGAGGATGGAAGAAATTGGATTAAAAACATGGATTATAACATCCAACAGAACTGTGTGTGTAAAAAAGAGAAAAAGGGAGGGAAACTATTTTGCAAAAGGTTTACGCTGGAAACTTAAGAGCTGACTCTTCCCCATCCTTTATTA